>NW_006299390.1:5620539-5635599 GCF_000327345.1 Myotis davidii | reverse complement strand
TGTGCAACCAAGATTACTTTATCCAGCAAAGCTATCATTCAGAATAGAAGGTCAGATAAAGAGCTTCACGGATAAGAAAAAGCTAAAGGAGTTCATCACCACCAAACCAGCATTATATGAAATGCTGAAGGGTATTCTTTAAGACGAGGAAGAAGAAAAAGGTAAAGACAAAAATTATGAACAACAAAGTGACAACAAATACATATCTATCAACAAGTGTATCTAAAAATCAAATGAATAAAAAATCTGATGAACAGAATAAACTGGTGAATATAATAGAATCAGGGGCATAGAAAGGGGGTAGACTGACACTTCTCGGGGGAAGGAGGTTTGGGGGCTGCGGGAAGACACTTGACAAAAATTGAGCACCTATGAATGAGGACAATGGGGGGAGGGGGAGGGGCATGGGAGGGGATGGGAACTGGGTGAAGTGGAGCTATGGGGAGTAAAAAGAAGAACAACTGTAATAATCTGAACAATAAAGATTTATTTTAAAAAATCTTTCAAGTGCCAAATACTTATATAATTTGGTATGTTCACTCATAATTCATTATGCATAAGCATTTTAGGAGGGTTATAAAGTCACTTCATTTCACTTAATTCAAACGAAATAATTTATTTACTTTGAACATCTTTTTTTTTTTTTCAAAAAAGCTATTAACCTTTAACTCAATAATACAGAAATTTCCATACTAGTGTTTCTAATAATGAAACCAAGTGAATCCAGTTGATGACACTCTTTAAGCCTTTTGGAATATGAAGATCTTTAGTGCAAATACTTCTTGGAGTTGAATAGCAGGCTGTTGGAATCTTTGCCTTCATTTTTCATCTAAATTGCCTAGACTAGATGCATTTCCTAGAACTGATAAATTGTCAAGGGAATCATGAGACATAAACCTTGAGGCTAATTTATAGCACTGCTGTCGTCTGTACTAAGTAAAGCCACTTTCCTTTTTTTAGGACTCTATGTAAATGTTTTATAAAACAACTCTGATTAGTATGTGTCTGATTTCTTTAATATTACAATCTCGAGGACAAGTTTAGTAAAAAGATGAAATTCTTGGAAAAAGCCAGATACAATTCAGGCAGTTTTCTATTCACTTAAGACCTCTGCTTCAAAATTGTGAAGATTTTTGTCACTTGAGTTAAAAAATATTAGCCAATAGTGTAGGTAGTGAAAGATGTAATAACTTAAATAGTAAATAATGCAAAGATAAAATATAATATGTGACCTTTACCCAACATATTCTCTTACTATTACCTCTCATTTTGGACATTTGAGTTCAGAATATTTTCTAAAATATTCCAATGGATATACTTATATTTTTAAGGTTCATGTTTATATGCTTATGATCTTTAATTTAAACTGATTTTGTAAAACATTTACATTTATATGACTTATGAGTAAAATTAGTTTCTTATGAATTGTGTTACCATCAATCATCTTTATAAATATACTGTAGACATGTTTTACAAATAAAAGGGTAGTTGTACACATACTTAAAGACTCCAATTAATTCCCCTTCAGAAATGCTATTTTTTTTAATCCTAGACTCAGTATTTTTTTCCTGTTTTAAGGTAAAAGGTTTTTTCTTTTTAATTGTTTAGCTACTCTTTTCCTACAATTTGGTCGAAAATGTGCTTGAAAACTAAAAGTAATGTGTTTTAGTAATGGTTTTATAACTTTATTTTTCCATTTGCTGGCAATGTAACTTTGTAAAATCACTTAACCTCCTTGAGGCTCTGTTATCTATAAAGTGAGAGTGATAATCAGGAGACATTACCTATGAAAAGTGATTTGAAATTCTAAAGTGTACTACAAATGTTAGTTACATTTTTATGGGCAAGTCCAATGGAAAAAATAGTTATTATATTGCATAAATGAAAGAAGAAACAAGGCGGGGGGTAAGGGCTAGGAGAAGGACGGGCCTGTGAACAAAGACCCATAGAGGACCAGTTGATTAGTCTCTATCAGTGGATAATGGCCACTTACTGAGATATAGCCATTCACAAAGTATGTTTTCTTTTTCCAAATGAATTAAAGATGTGAAACAAAGGATATATTTATGTATATCAGCGGATCTCAAACTTTAGCATTATAGAATCATCAGGAAGGCTTGTTAAAACATCAATAGCTGAACCTCATATTTAGAATTTCTGATTCAGTATGTCAGAATAGAGGTGAGAAATTACATTTCTAGAAAGTTCTCTGATGAACTTGAAGCTACTGGTGGAGGAACCACATTTTGAGAATAACTGACCTAGACTATAAATAAAAAGAATGTTAGAAAAATTCAGTTGGTCACTTAGTAAAAACGTGGCTGGCATTTACTTGGCTTAAAAGAGACTTTATTTTGGATTAGATGATAAGATAGCGATTACTGATTGGGCCCTTCACATACAAGAATCACCATGTAATTTACCATTAGAAACATGTAATTTAGAGTTCAAAGGAAATTTAGAGCTGATCTTCATCATTTTCCAAATGAGAAGATGGGAGCCAAGAGGAGATAAGTGGCAAATAATTACGAAAAAATTATACAATTATAAAAGTCACACAGAGAGTTCCTGATAAAATGGGGCTATAATCAACTAGGCAGTGCTCATGCTACTCCACATGTGGCCTCTAGACAATATATTCCTCTTACTCAAGCAGGCAAAGAAATAGAAGAAACATGAACCAGAGAGGTTTATGGTCACCTAGATATCTGCGGGGAGATGGACATTATGGGGATTTCTCATGACTCAGTCAGTCAGTCAATCATGTGGCCTCTAAGAAATTAAGATACTGATTACATCCATGAGTTTTTCTTTCCAATTATGCAGTTAATAAAGGCTCATTAAAGTTCTCAAGAATCAATTAACTTCTCATTAATGAACCCCAGACCAAAGAAGAAAAAGAATACAAAGTGTATTTAATTTAGATTGTTCTGGATTTCCAGTTAACAGTATTCAAAATATTTGTCCCCCTAACTGGAGCCTCACCTGCCTAATTAGTTGGTTTCAGTTGTTTCTCATTAACATGTAAATCAACATGTTCACATTCTGTGGTGGAGTAGAGCTACATCTGCAGGGGATGTGCAAGGGTATGATGCGGAATTGCTTTGGGCAGTTTTTTGATGCAAATACATGGACTGCTGCTCCTTTATATTCATATCTCAGGAGAAGCTGTCTTATGAGATTTCAGGCGATTGAATTTTGGCTGTTCTACAGCAGTAGGTTGGTTTGACGCCCTTAAACAGAATCAATCAACTGAAGTCAAATCATTGGGTAGAGGATGAGCAGGCACAGTCTGTCCTTGAGCCATGATACCAAAGAGCTGAAACGTGTTTCAGTAAAGGTTTTATATGCGGGGCTTAGAAAGAGCTTCTTCTTAGAGCAACTAGTGATTTATAACCGGCAGATGGTAAAGGATGCTGATTTAATTTAGTTTTACCTCACAACAAGAAAAAGAAAGGTAGCTGGCTTAAAAAATATGCTATGGTAAATTAAAATGTAAAAGTATGTGTTTGTATGTATACATAGGAACGTGTAGCTATATATTATACAAAACACACATACTGATTAGATTCCTTGCAAGAAGAGATGCCAGAATGTCCTCTTAGCTGTCATACATGGGTGCTGGTGTTAACACTGGCCTATGCTCTTTGCAAAGTGCCCTTGCTGTCCCACTTAAAGTTCATATGAGATCACTAGCCAGAGGCATTGTCATTTACAGCCTCTGGGTAGTGTAAAGTACAGGAGGCTAGAAAAACCTCTGATGAACACATTGAATTATTCTTCCCGGAGCATCATTAATTCTGTTCCTTGACCAATTTATTTACCCACTTTGGAAAGCATCCTGATTTTTTTTTAAGATAGCTTTATTTCACTCAAAATTCTGAGGCCCTAGTAAAGTACAAGCAGAAACCAAACACATTTTAGACCTATCATATATGCTAAACAAAAGCAAAGGTCATGTTTTTTGCATCCAAGAAAGAAACTCTGAATCTGTTATAAGGACACTAGAAGCCTGTTGCATGAAATTCATGCACTGGCGGGAGGGTGGTGGGGGTGCCCTCAGCCCAGCCTGCACCCCCTCGCAGTCTGGGAGCCCTTGGGGAAAAAGCTCCTGCCACCACCACTGTGCTTGCCAGCCATGAGACCAGCTTTTGGCTGAGCAGCGCTCCCCCTGTGAAAGTGCACTGATCACCAGGGGGCAGTTCCTGCATTGAGCATCTGCCCCCCTGTGGTCAGTGAGCATCATAGTGACTGGTCATTCCACCATCGGGCCAAAACTGGCTCTCCAACATGCACCGAGGGATCCCAGATTGCGAGAGGGTTCAAGCCAGGCCGAGGGACCCCATCAGTGCATGATCGGGACTGGGGAGGGACACAGGAGGTTGGCCAGCTGGGGAGGGACTGTGGCGGGTGGGGCTCTAGGGCATGTCCAGGCCATCTCACTCAGTCCCAATTGGCTAGACCCCAGCAGCAAGCTAACCTACCAGTCGGAGTGTCTGCCCCCTGGTGGTCAGTACATGTCATAGTGAGTGGTTGAAGAGCCTTAACATATCATTTAGCATATTATGCTTTGATTGGCAAAACAGCTGACCAGACGACCAGACACTTAGCATATTGGGCTTTTATTATATAGGATGTATATCATACCAGATATGCAGAATTAACTACTATTAACTCCCTCTGATCAACATACCTTTCCAGTATATCTTTTATGTCACCACTCTGCATTATTGCAGGCATGGCTCTGGAATCCACTCCCCAAGCAGAAGGCAGTGGGAGACAGGAAAACGCATCAGGGAACAATAACTGGACATATCTGGCAAAATGAGAACCAGTAGTCTGCTCAGATACTAGGCCTCTTAGAGTTCTGCTGTTTTATTCTAGCACAACATCTGATAGGTAGTGAAATGACTGCTTTGAACATCTCAGCCAGCATACCCCAAAAGGCAACAATAATGCTTCTTGAATTTATAGAAATGTGTACCTTAAAGATGAACTTTATAAAGAGTGTTGGCTCCTTGAAGATATGCTTTTTATTAAAATAATGATATTATTTTAGATACACATAAGTACTGTGACTGAAATAGAGTTCATAGGTTTCCTTCAATTAATGTTTTTTGTTTGTTTGTTTGTTTTTGCCAGTAATTAAAGTCACTTGGGTGCTGAGGCATGAACTAATTGCATGTGGTTCCCTGGAAGGTCTTCTGGGAACTCTACCAGAAGACCAATGAACCTCTACACTGACTGTCTTAAATCAACCACTCCTATTATTTTCCATAAACATGCAATGTCCCCCCACACATGCAGGAAACTGGGCCATGCGTTGGAGAACACATTAGGGTAAAAGTCGTCTGTGGCAGCCCATACTTCAAAGAACTTACCACTTAGTTGTGTGAACCCAGGACCAGCTACATAATTTACAAGGTCTAGTGCAAAATGAAAATGCAGAACTCCATATTCAAAAGTTATTAGAAATTCATGCCCTGCTGGCATGGCTCAGTGGTTGAGCTTTGACCTATGCATTAGGAGGTAACAGTTCAATTCCTGGTCAAAGCACATGCCTGGGGTACAGGCTCAATCCCCAGCTGGGGGCATGCAGGAAGCAGCAGGTCAATGATTCTTTCTCATCATTTATATTTCCACTGAGCCAAACCAGTTAGGGCCTCATCATTTATATTTCTATCACTCTCTGCTTCTCCCTTCCTCTATGAAATCAATAAAAAATATATTTTTTAAAAAGTTAGTAAGAAATTCAAGACGGCAACAAGCAGAACATGAAACCAAGCATGAGTATCCTTCTGAGGGGCAGTATACTGTCCTATGCAACTGTACAAGTTGTATATACTCATGAAGCCAGATCTAAATGTAACAGAAATGAACATATATTGAACATGAGGTAGATGTAAAGTGCTTAGTTCTTTATTTTGAATTATCTCATTTAATCTTCAAAATGGCTTTGTAGGGTGGTTACTATTACCCACAGTTTACTAAAAAAAAAAAAAAAATTGAGACTCAAAGAGATTAAAGAGTGAGTTACATAACTACTTGGATTGAACTGTAGATCAGACTATAATCAAGCCCGTATCTTTAGAGGATAAAAGATATACATTTAAAACTATAATTCATCTTATGAGGTATTAAATGCTAATTGTCTGAGTGGTATATTCAGTAAAGGTTTTAATCAATGAATACTTTTTAGGTAAGTCAGCTCATAAAAGCTATGATGTTGCATAACATCTGAAAAATTCTGTTAACACGGGGTAAAATCAAATCAATCAATAAGTCAGACAGTGGCGGGGACGGAGTGGGGGGTCACTAGTACTTTTGATGTGACCCTGTGTGGAGAAAACCGAATTAATAATTTAAAATATTTAATTTTTTTTAAATTTTCTTAGTTTCTGACAGCTCAACTAATTGTCCTCTTAGGCTGCCCTGCACAAAATGCTGTGGGATTTAAAACCCTGATTAATAGCATCGTTCTTGACTGCAAGCTTCAAGCCTTGCCCCGCAAGAGCTGTGGCAAGTGCTGTTAAATTCTCTTCCCCACCGCTGAGGCTCCGTTTGCTAGGATGGAGCAACATTATTAATGTCTGGAGAGAGAAAAAATATCCAAATACCATGGGGCTTTTTTGTTGATTTGCTTTGTGGGCACATATTGGCTTATCCACATAAGACAATTTAGTCCCCAAATAATTTAGTTGGATGCACTGGAATCATGACTACTGTAGACTATACTTGATAAGCATTCCATGACTACATTTATCAAACATCTAAAAGGTAAGTACTGTGTTTGAGTAGAATACATACAACAACAAAACTCTCACTGCTGTATATTAGCTGGGAACAAAGAAACCAGATCATTATTCTCCTGAATTTAGAGAATCTTAAAATAAATCAATGTATAAAAGGCGTGTATACTAAGTTAATGTATATACCACTCTCTAAAATAAGTTTGATTAAATCACCACATATGCCTGGATCACTTTCTAGTGCCAGAAAGTAAGGAAGGGTTCATAAAACACAAGGATGAGAGAATAAATCAAAGAGACATAGTAGCCAATGAAAAGAGCTCCCAATGGCCAAAGCTGGAGCAATTTGAGCACCACTATAAACAATGTGATATTGGAATGTAACCCAAGTATAAAATAAATATTGATGTGTCCTTGTTGATGTAAATAAATGATTGAGTTAATAATAAATAGGGACCAATAGACAAATATCCATACAGAGGAAAATCAAATTATTTATGTAGCTACTCTACCATCAAGGATAGAGGGCATGATTTCACACCCTGTAAATGTGGGCTGCACACAGCACCTTCCTCTAAAAACCATGGGATGGAAAGGGGTAGAGAGAGTGTTACTTTGCGGTAGAGAAAATTGACAGATACTCAACTAAATAATTAAAGTTAACATTATCAATGATAACTCATGAAATAGCATGTGAATTTTTAAAAATATATAAATTTGTTATTGATTTCAGAGAGAGGAAGGGTGAGGGAGGGGGAGAGAGAAATAGAAACATCAATGATGAGACAGAACCATTGATTGGCTGCTCTCACATGCCCCCACCGGGGATCTAGCCCCAACCCAGGCATGTGCCCTGACCGGGAATTGAACCAGAGGCCTCTTGGTCCATGGGTTGATGCTTAACTACTGAGAAATGCTGGCCAGGCAACATGTGATTTGGGTACAGTGTGATTCCATGGCACCTACCTCTATGAACTTCCCCCCAAAACTCATAACCCCCTTGTAAGCATAAGAAGAAAAGCAGGCAGACTTGAATTGACCAGAACTCTTCAAAACTGTCAAGGTAATAAAAAGTAAGGAAAGTCTGATAAACTGTCACAGTTTAGAGGAGCCTAAGGAGACATGATGACTGAATGTACTGTGGTAATGTGGTGTCCTGCAGCAGAATTAGAACATTAAGGATCAACTAAGCTTCAGATACATGGAACTAGCTGGCCCAAGATATTTATCATGCTAAAAACAGCATCAGTATACATCCCTTGTTAGGATTCAGCGCTAGAGGATGTCTTGGTGGAGATGTAATATTGAGTACTGTGCCAAAGTTTTCTATTATGGACTGTGGAATAAAATACCATAAATAAGACTACAATCTTTAAGGTGGTATTACTTCTTTAAAAACTGTTAGTATGGTTTTAACACATTGGAATTAATGCCCACTATAGGAATTTATTGCTTGGATAGAAGTCACCTGGTAGCAAGTCAGTGCTACATTTTATTGAGATGCATATGATAAATCCATAAGTTCCCTATGTTGTCTAGCTAATGAACATGAAGTATCCCTGTTTGTCGACATAAGTGGTTTTCAGTTTGATTGCTTTCTTGGCAAGGCCACATCCTCATTTAGTAGGCCAAACATGTATCAGGAGTTCCCAACTTATAAATTGGTGAGTGTTACAAAGGCTCATTTGTAAGTTAGTGATTTAGAACTCAAAATACATTTTTTTTCACATTCCAGTTTATGAACCATAGATAAATTTACAACCAAATCCAGCTAATTAGGACTTAGTTGGGTTTGTTATCATTATTTGGTTCATAATTTTATTGTACAAAATTTTGGTAGGGGAAAACAATAAAAAATAATAAAATAAAAATCACCTGTATATTACCTTAACCTAATATTTTTTCCTCATTTATATGAATCCATTTTTTACAAAATTGAAATCATTCAATTTTGTTTTATTGATGAAACATTTAAAAATATTGCAATTGTATTTTCTGGGATTTGTTACCCTTTAATTTTTTTATTTTAAAAAGTGATAAGGCATATAACAATACAGAACAAAATGAACATCTTATAACAAAGAGCACTAGATCATTGCCCTCTCCAAAGCCCTCATCCCCAGAAATAGCCTGTTTCAATTTTTTGCTGTTATCTTAAATAACAAGTTTGTGTGAGGTTCAAATGAATGAAAGCACTTAGAAGAATGCATAGTGTATAGTAGATATTCAGTAAGTTTAGCTGCTTTATTGTTTCTCAATTTGTTTCTGACATTTCTTAAGGCTTACTAACCAGCTTTTAATTGCAAAGCTTCCCATAATTTTAATATATTTTACATTTGCATTCAAAATTTGCTTGCCATTGTTGTTCTCTACATCAATCATCCAAGTTTCTAAGGCATATAACCTGTTTGTAATTCTTCCCATGAAGGTAAAATTCCACTATTGAATTTTAGTCTCCAATTTTTTATATCATCATATTCTCTTCTCAGCTAATTTTTTTTCAATCATGGTCTCTTTCTTATTTGCACTTGTACCTTGCTTTTCTTTTTCTTCATAGAAGTCACGTTTAAGTGCATTTACAGCCCAAAGCAGATGAGTCCTTCTTATCCTAAGGGCTACCTACATTCTCCTCTTAGGTTTCAGAATCTTTCCTATCTTGCCTCCTCCTCATCCAACCTTTGTTTTTGTTTTTTTTGTTTTTGTGGGGTTTTTTTGCTTCCTCCTCATCCAAACTTTTTTTTAAAATCCTGAACAAGGAAAGGAGTATTTAGGTCATTAGGTGAATATCCCTTGGTCCTTCTTTCTGTACACCTGACTGCATGTTGAGTCTTCCTCAAGTATCTTTAGGTAGAGAGCTGCTTGGTGTGTGTAAATTTGCACTAACTCTTTAGTTATGCAGCAAAATGTCAAGTGGCCGAGACATTATTGGACCTCACTTCTGCATGTCCCCCATCTCAAAGCAGCAGCACGGCGTAGTGCCAGGATTCACAGAAGTCACAATAAGCAGAAACCTAGCAGAACCGTAGGGGATTAACCAAGAAAGAAGCCTGGGACCCACAAACTGGTGTGAAGGCTAAAATAACCAGAGAAATAAATATAGAAAACTGACTAATGGCATTCTTTATTTCATGTAAGAGAAGAAATAGTTTCCCTTTTTCGCCTACAAATGTCTATGGCCATACTTTCTGATTTGTACAGGTCAGACTGGATTGTGCCCACCTGATAAACATATCCACTCACTCTCAAGTGTCTCTGTTAGACATTAAGTTATATGGTCCTCCCTTATATCTAGGCTGTCTTTATGCTCCATCAACCTGAAAATCTGAAGAGGTAACACATGGTATATCTACCAACTCTTAGTTAAAGATAGATGAAGAGGTTTCTAAGCAGTGTAGCAGGAATTGGCGATTGGGGACTGTGTGTAATAAAATACCCTGTTTCCTGAAGTCTATAATGATGTTCTGTGCCAAGGAATTCTGGATTTCATTCAAACTGTAAGGGGCGTGTTTTTCTCTTGGTAGGGATTTGCTTCTGAGCACTCGTACCCTGATTGTATCCTTTCTCTTCCAAGAAACAGCATTTCCAAAAAGGTATATTAGATTGACATATTTCCTGGAAAATGTCTAAATAAATAGTTTGTTCCTTCTCTTGCCTCACCCCTCAGTAGTGTATACTGCTGCTCTGGAATTTGTGTGAAGTTCTCACTATCCCTATTTTCTCCTGACTGCAATAATTTGTGTTTGAGTAAAGTCTAAGTCTCTTTGGATCTTAGTCCACTCTCTGCAATGTGAGGGATTTGAAATAGAGCTGGCTAAATACCCTTCAAAATTGTTAAAGATATGACTCTCTGTTCCCACAGAAACGTCACTTCTTTGTCTCCAGCTACAACCTCATGTTTGTGGACATTTCTTTATAATAAAATGTTATTCTCTTCCTTCCATCAATTTGAGCACTTTCCTTTGAACAAGACGTACCTTCACATTGCAGTATTGCAGTCATTCACATCACGCTGTCTCAGGGAAACCTTGTGTTAAATCTCTCTTCTTCTTGTGGTATGTGCATGCAATGGAATGTTATCCCAGCATTCAAAAAAAGAGGAAATCTTGTCACTTGTGACAACACAGATGGCCATTGAGGACATTATGCTAAATGAAGTAAGTCAGAGAAAGACAAATACTGTATTGTCTTACTTATATGTGGCATCTAAAACAAACAACAAAAAAACACAGAAAGAACAATCAAACTCAGAGGAGAAATCAGATCTGTGGTTACCAGAGGTGGGAGTAGAAGTGGGGGGTTAGGGGGGATTGAATGAAGGTGGTCAAAAGGCACAAACTTCCAATTATAAGATAAATAAGCACCAGGAATATAATGTAAAACATGGTGACTACAGTTAACACTGCTATATAATATGTATGTAAGTTGTTAGGAGTGACAACTTACTGTGGTAACTATTGCATGATATATATAAGTTAAATCATGCTGTATAACCTAAACTTATGCAGTGTTGTATAGCAATTATATTTCAATAAGACTGGAATATGTTCTCTTCTTGTGTTAAAATTCCAAGCCCATTTATTTATTACCCATTCTCTGTGAGTGATTTTATAAACATTTGAGACCACAAACAATATCCCACCCACCTTCCTTATTGATTTCTTCTAGCATAGCCAGATATTAGCAACCATCCCCTTCTGTTTCTATCCATCAATATTTTGCAATTCCCACTTTAATGTCAACTATATTTTCCCTCAGTCAAATTCATTTAAGGTTCCCTTGACTAAAATATTCACAAATTATTCTTTATCTTTACACTGTCACTTGCCAGTAGTCCTTAATCTTGCTATCATGAGCCAAATAGAGGAAATGTCCTCATTTTCTGCTCTATGGAAGTGATTTTTCAAAACCCACATCTTCTCTCTTTTTTTAAATAATATATTTCAACTTATAAATGGGATTAAAACACCTCTGCCCTCAAGACTTTGAGTTTCTTACAAAGGGTTTTTGAAGAGACTGGAGACAGATTCCAGAATTATCCTTAAAGAGGTTATGCAATGAAAGCATCCAGCTCTCTTGACTGCACTGGACCCCAATTAATGACCATCTTTAAACCAAGATTTTTGTCGATTAAAGGCAGTTTTTGAAATTTGAACACTAGTTTTATGTTCCTGGGAACCTAAGATTAAAGAAGTCTCTGCTCCTTCAAGACAGGGGGAAGGTAACTTTGCTCACATCTGTTTCTGTAGCTTTCTGCACCTCACTGCCCCTTCTCTTCTTTTGTCATTTTCAATGAAATTTAAACTTCCATTAAAAATTTGAAAAGTGCTATCAATGTCTATCTGCAAGGGACAAAAGACCATGAAAGCTAAGTAAATAAAGTATGTTTAGGAATCTATTTTATGGAAACTAAAAATTACATGAGAGCAAAATGAAAATGAAATAAGGTATTTTTATGAAAAAATTGGTTAAAATTTTACACATGAATTCCAACCTGTTATTTAAATTTTCTGAGCCAGACAGAAAGTTGAATGTAGACTAAGCCACAGCACCCAATGACAGTGACATTTCCTGGCAGAGCAATTCTTTGCATATCAGCAGGGATAATTATTTTCAATCTGACAGCAACAATTTAACCCATTCCCCAGAGGAAAGTGCCTCTTATAAAACCGACAATCTAAGCATTCATTTGGATGCCAATCTAGTTTGGCAATATATATTTAAAATGTACAGTTAATGTTCAATGGCCAATGTATGAATAATGAACATGATTTCTCATTAATGCTGTAGAATGTTTGTGTGAGTGAATGAGTGTGTGTGTGTGTGTGTGTGTGTGTGTGTGTGTGTGTATCCTCATTTGGGATCCACATATAAAATCTTATTGAATAATTCATATATTCTTTCGGGCTCCTTAAAAAATTGTACAAGGGTAAACCTTTTACCTAAAAAGTGACATTTTGTTAATCCCAATCAAAGCATATACTATCAAAAGTTGTTAATTTTCAGTTTACAGTATCACATCTATAAGACAAAAAGCCAAGTAGAGATTATTCAGACAAAAAGACATTGTGCAACTGAAAATATCAAAACTGGATGTTCAACAGGATTAAACTAAAATTAACTTTTACCGTTTACAACTCCTTTCCATCAAATGAACACTGTACTCCCCTCTTTATCCCATCTCCTGCATGCACACAGATACCTTCCAAGAATCAAATATGTGGTTCAGTGATTGTGAAAAGAAATTCTGAAAATTCTGCTCTGCCTCAAAAGTAGGACAAGTTAAAAGAGAGCACAACGGGTACATTTTTCTTCAAAGGTACAGGTAGGCAAACAGGAGTGCTTGACCCTGAGCATTCCTTAGGGATGTGCTTAGAGGCATGCTTTACACACAGTGACGCTTCAGCCTCTATCACCTCAAAGAATGGAATAGTTTATAGACTGGATCTTATATTTATTTGTGAGCAAAGTCCACCACTGAATCAGGCAACTAGCAAGAGTGGTTTACAGAATTTGGGGGATAGAAGACAGAGAGGCCATCCCTCCTTTGCATCTCAAGCTTTTCCTTTCCATTTGTTTTGCCTCTTTTGTGCCCACACAGTGGACAAAGAAAATCATATGGGGAAAGGGTGAAAAGGAAGCACTGTTACCACATTTTCAGTTATTTGTAATTGATTACATTCTGTAGAGCCAATTTGAACACACATAAATTCCTAAATGTTTGATTAGGGTAAAATTTAAATATTGTGTACATTACAATAAGTTTTTTTCCTTCTACCATTGTTAATACTGACTGAAAAAGTTGATAGTGACTTAAAATTTGCCCATCTTCTGCTATCACATATTAAAATAGCTCTCTTATTCTAGGCACCTTTTAGTCGGGTACTGTAACCTTTTATGAAATCTTTGTGACATAAAGGGGACAATGTGGATGCTATCTCAGCAAAAAAATTCTATCAGCCCCATATTGTAACAGACCTTCGCAAAAATTGACACCTTTTTCTGGATTAAGTGATTATGTAAACACCAAGCATTATTAATTTCCTTAATGGTTATCACATCAAGGTCAGTTAAGAACATCAAATTAGCTCCATGCCTGAGATAGCATGATTTGTACTACTAAGGATTGAAGGCTCATGAATGAAATAAGAAGATAATATTTGCTTGTAGCCATGGAGATGACATAGTTGAGGCTACTACTTCATAAATGTAGGTCACCAGTTTACTCAGGCATAGGAAAAGTGAAAGACTATTGGGAAAGCCACAACCAAGAACACATTGGACAATCACCAAGAAAATTTGGGGGAAACTTTTGTAAGGCAAATTTTTCCACATAAATTTTTATCTTCAGTTATGGATATTTTTAGTCAGGGTTAAGAGAATTTAAAATTCATACTGTAGCATTTTGAGGTTAATCTTTGTATTTTAAACCTATTGATTTTGTCAGCATTTTAAAGAACTATATTCTGAATACTGTACTATGAAATAAAGAGAGGCAGTAACATAAAGATAACATTTTTCTCATGGAACTTAGAATTAATTTCAGGATTGGCAGCTACAAATATGAATAGAGAATAAAAATAACTTAATGACATAGATTGTTTTAGTATAAGTAATAGTAATGCATGTGGCACTGGAGAAATGAGAGTAGACTATTAGAGGCCCATTAGCAATATTTCTGTCCTTTTTTGTTTCCTTATATATAAATTTTTGCTATTGTGCATTTGGTTTATTTTAATTTGTATTTAATTTGTATTTGTATTTAATTTAATGTTAATAAATGGGCCAATACAGACAAAGCTTACTATTAGCTCACTATTTCTGTTAATAGTAAATTATATTCCTGCATTCTAAGAATATATATATAAAGAGCCAGGGTCCCTAACGTCCACAACAACCAAGGCTGAGGGAACACTGGAAGTCAGTGCTGGGTTGCCTGGTGATCCAGCACTGACCGCAGCTGGTGCCTGCAAAGGGACCCAACACTGACTGCCGAGGGGGCTGCAGATCAGGCCCAGAGAGAGGCCTGCAGAGAGAGAGGCAGGGTCTGATCCCCAGCCTCCATGGCAGCTGTTGATCAGCCCTTGCCTCTCTCTTTCTCTCCTGGCTTTGCCAGCAGCCGGCCTCTGTTTCTCTCTGGGCCTCCATGGGGGTTTCTGACCAGCCCGCCTCTTTTATCAGGCCCAGAGGTAGGTCCAGAGATGCTGACTGGCATAAGAACCCATCAATCACATAAGACACTGGGGGATAGGGGAGGCTAGGGGACTGTCTAGGGCGGGGGGAAAAATGGACACATATGTAATACCCTTTGTAA
>NW_006299390.1:5608225-5620308 GCF_000327345.1 Myotis davidii | reverse complement strand
CCTCCCTCTCTGCTGAAAATGGCCCCCCCCCCCCATTTAAGCAATCCTATCCTATATAATCTATCTATACTAATAAAAGTGTAATATGCTAATTAGACCGGGTCGACTGGTGATCTTCCGGACATCCAACTTCCTTCCAGACAAAGCCATGGTGGTGGGGGCCAAAGCAGAGGCAGCTGGGGGCGAGATCAGGCTGGCAGGGGGTTAGGGGCAATCAGGTTGGCTGGGGAGGGCAGTTGGGGTGAGATTAGGCCTGCAGGGGAGGGCAGTTGGAGGCGAGTTCAGGTCGGCAGGGGAGGGAAGTTAGGGGTGATCAGGCAGGCAGAGAGGCAGTTGAGGGTGAAATCAGGTCAGCAGGGGAGGGCAGTTGCAGGAGAGATCAGGCTGGCAGGGGAGAGCTGTTAAGGGCAAGCAGGCAGGCAGGAAGAGGTAGTTAGGGGTGATCAGGCAGGCAGGCAGGTGAGCAGTTAGAAATCAGAAGTCCCAGATTGTGAGAGGGATGTCCGACCACCAGTTTAGGCCTGATCCCGGACATCCCCCAAGGGGTCCCCAATTGGAGAGGGTGCAGGCTGGGCTGAGTGAACCACCCCCTCCCCCTTGCACAAATTTCGTGCACCAGGCCACTAGTTTAACAATAAAATGTAAATTATGCTTCACATGTAGGTGAGTCATACTTGAGAATAATACTTCTTAATTCTATTTTTATTATCTAAAGTTTTACATATGTCTTCTTTTCCCCCCATTGACCACCCCCAGCCATTCCCACCCCAGACAAGCCCCCAACACCCCAGTGTGTGTCCATTGGTTATGCTAATTTGCATGCATACAAGTCCTTTGGTTGCTCTCTAACCACCTCCCATCCCCTACCATTTGTCTCTGGATCTATTCTTGTTCATCAAATTATGTTGATCATTATATCCCACATATGAGTGAGATCATGTGATATTTATCTTTCTCTGACTGGCTTATTTCGCTTAGTATAATGCTTTCTAGTTCCATCCATGCTGTTGCAAATGGCAAAAGTTCCTTCTTTTTTATAGAGGCATAGTATTCCATTGTGTAGTTGTACCACAGCATTTTAGTCCACTCATCGGCTGATGGGCACTTAAGCTGTTTCTAAATCTTAGCTATTATAAACTGTGCTGCTATGAACATAGGGGTACATATATCCTTTCTGATTGGTGTGTCTGGCTTCTTGGGATATATTCCTAGAAGTGGGATCACTGGGTCAAATGGGAGTTCCATTTTTAGTTTTCTGAGGAAACTCCATACTGTTCTCCACAGTGGCTGCACCAGTCTGCATTCCCACCAGCAGTGCTGGAGGGTTCCTTTTTCTCCAATCCTCTCCAGCACTTGTCGTTTGTTGACTTGTTGATGATCGCCATTCTGACAGGTGTGAGATGGAATACTTCTTAATTCTTAAGACAATTTGTAGTGGTGGCCACAATAATACCATTCATTTATGTGACATTTTATGGTTGTCAAAGATTACTTTCTCAAATATTATCCTATTTTATCCTTAAAACAATCTTGTGGAGATAGCATGAAAAATCATCAACACTTTTTAATTTATACAAAACAATAAATGTAGCCAGAGCTACTGAGATGATATGGCTGGTGAATGGTAGGTCGAGGATTAGAAGCTAGATGCTTGACTATGAATCCAGTGTGTGCCAATTATTCTGGAGTTGTATCTACCTGTGTGAGTAATGGTAGAAGGGAAATGATATCTAAAAGTTGAAAGAGATATACAATGAGGGCTAA
The DNA here is from genome assembly GCF_000327345.1 of Myotis davidii. Taxonomy (NCBI): domain Eukaryota; kingdom Metazoa; phylum Chordata; class Mammalia; order Chiroptera; family Vespertilionidae; genus Myotis; species Myotis davidii. The sequence continues at coordinate 5,618,544 of NW_006299390.1, read as the reverse complement.
ATGCAGAAGAGGTTCTCCAATTTATAGTAATATTCAAGTTGAAGTGCCCAGAGTAGCATTACATAAAATTCTAAAGGAAACACATGTTTCAGCTAGGTTTGGGAGGAACTCTTCAAGAACAATAAAAAAAATCAAATATTTGAATTAATAGGTAAGAAAGAGGAAGGTGCACTCTTGAAGTGCAAAGGCAAGACATCCTTAGACGTGGACAAGGGAGGCCCCTACACTGCGCCAGGAATCCATTGGGTGCCCTCTCCTCCACTCATGCTCCAAAATTCCTGACAAAATGGACCTAAGCTCATTTGAAAAGATATTCAGGCCTCTTTCCCGGTTCAGTTTCCCTGAGGAAGTTGCTTGCAGATGAGAGAAAATGTGGACAGATCTTGGATATGTGGGTTGAGGTATTTATCCCTTCGTGCATAGGTCATTGTCAGGTGCACACAGATCTAGGGGTGGGAAGATGCAAATAACCCTGAGGAGCCCAGGAATTCTAAATTTGAACCTGGCTTTTCAGGATGCTTTAAATTGGCATTTTTGAAGGTAGGAGGATTAACATAGTCCTTTAACAGTCTGTCAGCTCCATTTACCATTTAGGTGTTGGATCATGTGGTATGTGGTTCTTCAACTGTAATCTTGCATCAGGGTCCAAAAATGTTAAGGGTACACTTATTCAAAGAGAATCATTTTTACACAAAAATTATGTAATAAGCAGGCTTAAATGAAAATTGAAGCTATATATACATATGTATACAAAATCTTGCCGCCGTGGTCAGTGTGGCTCAGTTGGTTGGAGCATTGTCCCATATACCAAAAGGTGGTGGGTTCAATTCTTAGTCAGGCCACATATCTAGATTATGGGTTTGATCCCCGGTTGGGGCACATTCAGAAGGAACCGATCAGTGTTTTTCTCTCTCACTCCCTTTCTCTGTCTCTCACATCAATTACAAACAACAATATATCCTTGGATGAGGATTTTTTAAAAAATCTTGTGTTTAAATTAAGTTCATCTCCAGGTCCAAATACATCATTTATTTCTATTTATGGTTGTGATTGCTTAAACTAATATTTATTTTTTAGAAATTATGTAAACAAAGGCATGTCAGCCACTGAGCAAATAGTTTTGCTATTTCAAATAAGAAAATAAAGTAAATGTCAAAAACTCTAGACAGTTTCTGATCTCTGGAGATATTTGAACAGATTCTTCGGAGCACTTAGAAAATAAAGCAGCGACCAGTAATGGTTAGCTAGTGTTCTGAGGAAAAAAAATGAGAAGTGAGATAAATTTTCCTTTATTCCGGGCTTGCTAGGATGGTTCATTTAACATAAATTCAGCAAGGTAGTTAGGACAGTTTCTCCTGATATGCTATCATGGATAAATGAAAAAAAAATTATACAGGATGATAGTAAAGATAAGAGGATTTGTATCTGCTTGAACAACCCAATTAGTGAGTTCATTAATAGTGGGCCATTGAACTCAGAGATTTAATCTGATCTACATTTTTAGTGACAGCATAGAAGAAAACATAGATTCTGCATGCGGAGTTTATGGTTGACTCCAAACTAAGAATAGTCAGCCTATCAGTTATATGCTTGAAGCCCAAGGGGACCAGAATGATGACCCAAAATATCAAATGTGAAACTGAACCCTGGAACCCTGGGTCTGAGGGACAGTTTAAAGTGGTGCTGCTTGTGTATAATTCAGTTTTAGCTTTGGACTTTGCCAAATCAACATGATGTTCAGCTATTATATTACCTTCTCATATACTTCCACTTTATTTAGGGATTTTTGGGTTTTTTATACAAAAAAAGGAAGTGGACAATTTGCATGCTGGTTCCTGAAGTGGAGATGATAAAACAGAAGACAGAAACGCATCTCTCTCTGGTTGGCTTGTAGGACTGGATGGATCTCACTCCCCCAGAATGAGTGGGTAGGCAGCAGCAGCTATAAAAGTCTTTTATTGCTTTAATGAATATAGCTTTAATTCCTTTCTGAGTGTAAAGCTGATATAAGCTCATTAGAAACAATATTCCAAACAACAAAGTTAAATACAAAGAATAAAGTGGAAAAAAAATGTCCTGAAATCTCTTTACACGGAGATACCCACAGATAACATTTAATGATCAGCCCTCTAGTCTAGACACTGCCCTTCATATGTGAAATGAATGTGATCATTTTGTGCATGTTGTTCAGAAACCTAGGCCATTAGTGGGAAAGCCCTTGTGAAATTTAGGATCAGTTTCCCTCTGGTTCCTGGATTCCAAAGTTTATGCAGTGCCCGGAACACAGTGGCACATTCCAGTGGAGCCTGCAAGGCAGTCACAGCAGGAAACAGCATTTTCCTGGAGAGCAGCAGCCTCAGAGGGAGGCTTTACCCAAATGGCCTGCAGGAAGCAACCTCAAACCTGAAACAGACCAAAGAGACAGCAGATGTGCACGAGGGAGTGCGGGAGACACTATTTTGTGTGTGACTTTATGTTGAGGCTAAAGTCTTATGTGTCTGTATGGGAGGAGCGGTGCTTGGATATTGAATATTAAGGTTAATATTGTTAGTTTCCAGAGGCTGAGACCTGGCATAGTTTAGTTTTACTAGTAAGGCCTTGCTTTGGCCTCAGACTGATAGGAAATGTTTTCCCTCGTAAACTAGGCTAGATCCTGTGTGTGTTTTCTTAGACTAAAGGTTGGCCCAAGCAGAAGGGGCCTTGCTGACTATTTTCCCCTTCACCCACTTTGGCTCCCACTGGCCTTCTGATGGGAGCGAACAGTTCCGAAGGGGACAGGAGAAGAGGAGAATAGGAGGAAGGTGTGTGTGTCCAGAGTAGCAAGAAGATACTGGAGGCCTCTCATCACACCAGCCATATGAGAGAAGCTCCTAGAGAAAGGCAAATCAGAAACGGGGAAACAGGGAATATGCCTCACAGAGCAGCAGGGTTAACGTCTCCTTTTGAATCCCGAGGTCTCTAGTCCCTATTATTCTGGGTCAACAAGGCCCCTGGTTTAACTCATCTTAGAGCGAGTGTCTGTGAGAGGTGGGAGGGCACAGAAATAAAAGAGCAAAACTTTGCAGAATTTGGTAGCTCTCAGTAAAGGTCATCAGCATCACCTGCAAACTCCTCTTTCCGGCTCACTTTCTTCTACAGTGGCATTGTAATCCAGGCAATAAGGATGCTGAGTTCTGCTATATCTTCTTTAAGTCCCAAAACTATTTGGTATTATTATTGTAATCTTCCTGATGAGGAAATGGAAACTTAGATTTCAGTTAGTTGCCCAGTCACACAACCGTAGAGACAGAACTTGTGTGTGAATTCAGGCAGACGGACTCCAGGCATGTGGCGTTCACTGTGCTGTTCTCTCCTCTCATCTCCCAATTATTTTATTTTTTAATCCTCACCTGAGGATATGTACCCAAGGATAAATTTAGAGAGATGAAGAAAAGGAGAGAGAGGGAGAGAGAGAGAGAGATTTCCTCCCAAAGCTGCCCCACCTGGGGATTGAACACAAGCCTTGGTATGTGCCAGACAAGGGATCTAGCCTGCAACCTTTGGGTGTATGGGCTGATGCTACAACCAACTGAGCCATCCAACCAGCGCCCAATTATTTTAATTATTTTTATTTAAGCTTCACTTAAATATGCATGTTGCAGTAGTAAGGTGTTTGTACTTAATGTGCCTAAAACAGAATCTTCAAAGAAGACAATAAAATGGATTTATATTTCTACTTGTATTTGTAAGAATTTCAGATTATAATAAACGATACTAAAAGGAAACAATTGATTTTAGGAATTCAGTTATTTTCAGAGAATGTAATAATCACATTGACTTTCTATCTATATAACATATATGTTCTATGGTATTATTTATTTAAGTTTGGAAGTTAAATCTAATTTTATATGATATATAAAATATGAGTACCTGTATGAGTCTGAGGTTAAAGTCTAATTGTATGTTATATACAGTATATGTGTGTGTATGTCCATGTATATATAATCATAGAATATTATTTTACCAAAGGTTTGGATTTTAACCAAATGTACATTCAAATGAAGATACATATTCAAATTCCTTAGCATATATACACATCAAGCCTTTAAAATTATTAATTACTTAATAATTAAATTATTAAGTTTGAAAATAACTTAAATAATTTATTTTATTAGTCTCAATTTCCAGACTAAATTTATTCATTCAAACCCACAGTTGTTTGTCAAATTTTAAAAATTCAATAATATCTAGCATCTTATACTTGCTTTGAAAGCGTAGTTGGTCATTCAAATGGGTCTTTTCCACAATTCGAGAAGCAAATAGAAACCAAATTGAAACTTAGGAAAGATGTTTCTCACTATTCGCTCCCACATTGGATGTTTAAGGAGACTTGAAGGCCCTGTGCATCGGGCCCTTTGGATGAGTGTGTGGACATTGTTCTGTATCTGAACCCTGGTGTCCTTTCTCACATAAATGCCCTGACAGACGGGAGAATGACCCATTCTCCCCATGTGTTCTGGGTATTGATTGTTTTCTTTTAAAAAATGGAAGGTTAATGCTTCTGCTGAGTCCACATAACAGATTCTGCTGAGAAGTGAAACTCATTTTCAGTAGCTTAGAGTTGGAAACAAAATTCCAGCCAAAATATTTGCTAGGCCTTTACAACTAAAATCAAAGTGTAATTCAAATTGAACCAGGTGTGTGGGTTTTTACAGATTACATGAACATTTTTATGGTTTACCCACGGGATGAGGTGAATAGTGATTTCTTCCTTTTTAATTCAATTAAAAAGTCTTCATTTTGAAGCTTAGCATGGTTTGAAAAGAAAATGGCATTTCAGCTGGTAAATTAATATTCCATATTGCAAATATTGATAATAAAATGAGCTCATTCATCTTTTGTCTATACCAAAGAATATGGTTTATCAAATTCATAAGTATGAAATGGTGTCCCTAATGGTTAGCTTTTGCTTTCATTGCATATGTTCATAATAGAAGGAGTAAGAGGGATAATGATATTTGAGGACAGTTAAACATTCAATTTTCATAAGTAATTTACTGGCTTCATTCAACAGATTTTTGTGCTAGTGATAACTTATTCGACTCATTTGTTTTAATTTCAACAAAATAATTTCTGCATTGGTAGCAAGCTGACATTTTAAAAGATCATGTGTATAACTGTTCCTAGAAAAAAATGAGTTGCTCTAGCTCAGCTCCTTGGCCACTGTGGACTATTACATTCTCCCATCAGCAGTGAGCCTCCTAGTCTTCTACTTCATCCAGACCAGAAATGACTGAGATATGATTTGGACTAGTTCACCTTTCAAAAAAAAAAAATCAATCTTGCCCTACCTGGTTTGGCTCAGCGGATAGAACATTGGCCTGTGAACTGAAGTGTCAAAGGTACGTGCCTGGGTTTGGGGCTAGGTCCCCAGTGGGTGGCATGCAGGTATATTAAAAGAATTCATCTTTATTCTTATGAAAAGAAGAACCTGACCAAACCTTTTAAAAACATGGCACATTTGCAAATAAAATTGCAGTGAATAGTGTTAGCAATCTACTACAAAAAGAGTTGGTAGATGTTGGAGGACATGATACTCATTTGACTGATTGTAGATTATGTAATGGACATAGGAATCTATGCATTCTTTTATGTTTTACTCCAAAACAATTCTGTGATAAAAATGTCCTCAATTGCCTATTTCACATAGGAGCAATCCTAGGTAGAGAAATTAAACAATTTGCTCAAAAACATGTAACTGTTCAACACCAGGGTAATTTGACTCCTAAACCCGTGCTCTTTCTGCACTTGTAGGTAGCCTTTCCTTATTCCTTATCATGCAGAAGTTTCTTGATCCTTTTTGAATAATCAGGAGCGAAGATGAGGCTTGAAGTCATAGTTCTGCTTCTGGATTCAACAAATTTACATTTTTACTTGTGGTCTTAGGTGTACATGTTGATCTTAACCATGCCATATTAGACTTAGTTACTCCTCCCAAAACAAAGCCCACTTTTGGTAGCGATGTTAGTTCAAATGTTTAGATGTGTTTCTGGTTTTATTCATAATTAGCCTGATTTTCTAACTTGTGTATTAAAGATGAAGCTGAGTTAAACTGTAAGGGAAGAAAACACTATGGGACTAGGTAACTGGATAAATTACTCTCCTCTTTCCCCAAGGACCTTATTCACATCTCCGTCTGTCAGGGGACAACCATGGGAACAACATTAGAGAGTGCATTATTGCACTAGGTAGAGTCTGTATGAAAGAATGTTTTCATTTCATACCTGGTATTCATACCACATAGAGTTATTGCTGCTATTATTTGTTTGGTTTTTCGAACACTAATTTCTTAATCCAGTGTTTCTCAAAATATGATCCAGAGACCATCTGAATCAGAATGCTGCTGGCTTAATTAATAATATCACTATTATTATATGCAAACTAGAGGCCCAATGCATGAAATTTGTGTAAGAGTAGGCCATCCTTCCCCCAGCTGTCAGCTCTGGCACCCGGGACACAGGCTTCCCTCCCTTCGGTCACTGGCAGGCACCCAGGACCTGGGCTTCCCTCTCAGCCCCAGCTTCATCTAGAAGGTCATCCAGAAGGACGTCCGGAGGGACATCTGGTCTAATTAGCATATTACGTTTTTATTATTATAGATGAACTAAAATGGTCTGTATAAGACAATTTTTGATAATTAAGACTACTTTCATAAAAATGTCCATTTTAATTTGGAAATAATTTCCTCCATTAATATTACAGATAATTTTTAAAGATAAACGACTCTTTTAATATTTGTTCTTCCAATTAAGTTTTATTTTCTTTTTTCTTTTCTTCCTCACATCCTTTCTAGTTTTCTTCTCTGCCCCTCTCTTCTTTCTTGTCTCCTCTTTTTCTTCTTTCCTTACTTCATTATTCTTTTTTTCCTTCCTCCTTTTTTCTCCTAAAACATTTTATTAACTCAGTCTATAACTTCATGTTATGCATTAGCTAGAAATGACCATGAGTATACAAACCAGGATGTAAGAGGGTTTTTTGGTGTGTTTTGGTTTTTTATCCTCACACAAGCATATATTTTTATTGATTTTTTTTTGAGACACAGGTAGGTGGAGGGAGAGAAAAAGAAACATTGATGTGAGAGAGAAATATCAATCAGTTGCCTCTTGCATATGCCCCAAATGGAGATCAACCCCACAACCTGGGTATGTGTCCTGACAGGGAATTGAATCTGTGATTCTTTGGTACACCAGACAGTGCTCCAACCAACTGAGCCACACTGGTCAGGGCTATTGTTTTTTTAATTTAGATTTTTACTTCGTGATTAATTTAAGCACTGGCTTTGTGCTAGGTCATTTATTCAACAAGTATTAATATCTGTTTTATTCCTGTGGCTATTACATGATATATTGAATTCTATAATAGAACTATGGATAACAGTATAAAAAAAAAACCTTAGGAAAAAGTAATGAAAATAAACCTAGTCTTCAAGGACTCAGAAAGACTTTACCTAGGAAACTAAGTGTGAATCAATTATAAGTTTATTATAACTTATACTCCACATTAAACATTTAATACTTTTATGAAATATAAGAGGGTTACCCTATAATAAAGCCAAAGAATAGATACATTTATATATAGTTTTTCATAACTTTGCACATTTATTTAACAAAAAGTTCTAAACCTCCTTTTCCTGTTACAAAACAGGGTTTCCTGTTGGTCCTGTCATGTATTTTTTAAATTATAGTGTTAATGTCTTAATATTTATATGTAGACTTTAGTAACTGACCTACTACTTTTTTTAAAATATATTTTATTGATTTTCCACAGAGAAGAAGGGAGAGGGATAGAGAGTCAGAAACATCGATGAGAGAGATCGATCAGCTGCCTCCTGCACGCCCCCCAGTGGGGATGTGCCTGCAACCAAGGTACATGCCCTTGACTGGAATCGAACCCGGGACCGCTCAGTCCGCAGGCTGATGCTCTATCCACTGAGCCAAACCGGTTCGGCTGACCTGCTACTTTTAAAGAAGTTACAAAATACATTAAATATATCTAAAGTTGTACTTAATCTTTAAAATTTTTTGTTGTATTTCTCCTTCTAGTGTAGAGATGGTTTCCATGGAGCAAATTTAGAAAGGGTTTTTAAGTAGAATATTATTAGATTTTATCAACAAGGTATTTTTTTCTTTCACTAAATGCATCTAACAGTTAAAGAGTTTGTTATCCTATATAATAAAAAGGCTAATATGCAAATCAACCAAATGGTAGAATGGTCGGTCACTATGACATGCACTGATCACCAGGGGGCAGACGCTCAATGCAGGAGCTGCCCCCTGGTGGTCAGTGTGCTTCCACAGGGAGAGTGCCCCTCAGCCAGAAGCCAGGCTGACGGCTGGCGAGCCTCTCCCACCTCCACAGCAGCACTAAGGATCTCTGACTACTGACTGCTCCCGCACTGCAAGAGGGCTCAGGCTGGACTGAGAGAACACCCCCCACCCCACAAGTGCATGAATGTCGTGCACTGGGCCTCTAGCATTTATATAATGGAATACTATGTGACTATAAAAAAAGAACTTTTACTCTTTACAACAGCATGGTTGGACCTGGAGATTATTATGCTACGTGATATAAGCCAGTCAGAGAAACACAAATACCATATGATCTCACTCATATTTAGACTCTAATAAACAAAAGAAGTTGATGAACAAAATAGATGCATGGATACCTGGAACAGACTGTCAGTTGTCAGAGGGGAAGGCACTAGTGTGTGTCTGACAGTTACTGCAGGCACTAAAAACTAAACAGATCATTCAAACACCAACTTTGAGTTGAATATTTCACATCACTGTTCTCAAAATCCTTCAGTTTTGCCTCTAGAGCAAGCATGTCCAACTCGCAGCTTGCCGGCCACATGCAGCCCACAGTGAATATTTTTGTGGCCCAGCCAATATAATGGTATATAAGAAACATTTTAATAAAAATTTCATAACTTAATTTTCACAATATCCTGTTATACATAATTATTAATATCGAACTACAATGTTCATTAATGACTGATTTCTATAATTGTCCAGCAAAATAGGTTTATTTGCATTACGCTTATTAATTTGTGCAGTTATTCAGTGTCTGGTAAGTTAGTGTTCAAGAAAAAATGTTAATTTTTATTAAAATGTTCTATTATTTTATGTTAACAATTACTCATTTATTTTAGCCCTTTGTATTCAGTTTCTATCAAAATAAATCTACATTTCTATGAAAATTGAAGATTTGTTTTTTGTGTCTCCCATAAACTTAACCTTGTTTATTTGGCCCATGTTAGCCTTTGAGTTTGACATGCTTGCTCTAGAAGGCTCTCCTCTTGGCCACATTGTTCCAGTCTATTAAGACTGGCTGCCTATCCAAGTCAATGTTTCTATCTTTTCAAATTGCCACCATTCAACACTGAATGCCTTTAATTTCTTAAGAAGAACCTTTGAACTCTCTACTCATTATCTCTTCCTCAAATTACAGCTAAGTGCTCTTTACATATCCAAACTTGCATTAAAGGCTTGGGTAAGGAAGGCCATTATTTAGAGTCTCTGATCTCTTAATAGAAAGTTAAACAAATATACCACACATACAGGGAATGTAGTATTTGATAGAGGTGGCTTTGAAGATTAGTTTGGAAAGGATGGGCTCTTCAATAAATAGTATTAAAGAAAGTGACTATACATATTGGAAAAAATAAAAATCTTTCTTTATGCCATATGCAAACTTCTATTCTAGGTGAGTCAAATTCTTAGAGAAAGACACATATTTTAAACCCTTTGAAGAATACATAGAAGATTAACATTATGACTTTGATGTATGAAAACATTTTATAAACAAGATACCAAGACATGTAACCATAAAATAATATATTAACAAAACCAAATATCAAATGTAAGATCTTTCATTCATGTAAAATCAAACATTATTAGAAAACTGGAGAAGACATTTGCCACATATATAGGTGAATCAGGATTGATATCAATAATCATATAAAAATTTCTGCAAAAGAATACGTAAAAAAGCAATAAACCCAAACAAAATATAGGCAAAGGAAATAAATAGTCAATTCAATGAAGAAAAACACAGATAGAAAATAAGCATATAAAAAGATGCTTGCTCTAGCTGGTTTTGCTCAGTGGATAGAGCATCAGCCTGTGAACCGAAGGGTCCCGGGTTCAATTCTGGTCAGGTGCCCATGCCTGGGTTGCCAGCTCAATCAGTTGGGGCCAAGCAGGAGGCACCTGATCATTGATTCTCTCTCATCATTGATGTTCTATCTCTCTCTTCCTTTCTTTTCTTCTCTGAAGTAA
>NW_006299390.1:5597716-5608194 GCF_000327345.1 Myotis davidii | reverse complement strand
CAGCCAATCAGGAGCGAGTATGCAAATTAACCCAACTAAGATGGTGGTGGCCATGGAGCTGGAGCAAACAGGAGGCTTGGGTTGTCCCTGGAGATGCAGGAAGCCAAGTTTCTGGCCTGTCCTGGCCGGCCCTGGGCTCCACTCAAGGCTCCAAAGTTTCAATTATAGAAGATAAATAAATCCCAGATACCTGCTTCCAGCCTGCCCTGGCCTCCAGGAGGCTCTGAAAAAAAAAAAGAAAAAAAAGGGGGGCTGGTAGCTTGGGTTGCTGGCGGAGGGAGGGCATGGCCAGCCTGAAACGGCCATCAGCCCCTCACCAGGCTGGCCAGGCACCCCAGCGGGACCCCCACCCTGATCCAGAACACACTTAAGGTAAAACCAGCCAGCCCCCACCCATGCACCAGGCCTCTATCCTATATAAAAAACAAACAAACAAAAAAAAAGAACACACAAAAAAACGGTAATATGCAAATTGATCCTAACAGCAGAACCACTGGGAATGACTGGTCACTATGACACACATTGAACATCAGGGGGCAGATGCTAAATGCTGGAGCTTCCCCCTGGTGGTCAATGTGCTCCCACAGAGGGAGCACCATTTAGCCAGAAGCTCTGAGCCAGGCTCATAACTGGGGAGCACAGCAGTGGTGGCGGGAGCCTCTCCCGCCTCCGCATCAGTGATAAGGATGTCCAACTGCTGGCTTAGGCCTGCTTCCTGCTCCCCGCTACCCACTCCCCATGGAGAGCAGGCCGAAACCATCAGTCGGACATCCCCAAGTGCTCCCAGACTGCGAGAGGGCACAGCCTGGTTTAGGAACACCCCCGAGTGCACAATTTTCATGCACCGGGCCTCTAGTTTAAAAAATAAAAACCGTAGCCCCAATCACAGAGCTTGTTCTTTATGGTTGTTTAAGACTATTTGTTAAATAGATTAATGATGAGAAAAGTGAAAATAGCAAGAAAAACCTATTGGGAAATCATATTCATAGAAAGAAAATTTAACCAAGCTATTTTATTATTATAATTCCTAGTTTTGCTTGATTATTTTTGGTCTTCTACAAGACAAAATAATAGATTATAAAGTTATTTTGATCAAGCACTTAGCAGTAACTATAAAATACAGTAAACATTAAAATACAATTTTTTAAAATATATTTTATTGATTTTTTACAGAGAGGAAGGGAGAGGGATAGAGAGTTAGAAACATCGGTCAGCCGCCTTCTGCACACCCCCTACTGGGGATGTGCCTGCAACCAAGGTACACGCCCCTGACTGGAATTGAACCTGGGACCCTTCAGTCTGCAGGTTGACACTCTATCCACTGAGCCAAACCTGTCAGGGCTAAAATACAGTTTTTAATTGTATATTAAGCAATAGCATTTATGGGCCTTAAGAGGCAATTAAAAATTTCGAGTCATGTTACATTCATTCTGTGTTTAAAAAACAAAGCAGCATGGTTATTTTTCTTAAAAATATCTCACTTGGCAAAAATTAATTAAAGTTTGATTTATCCAGTATGTTGGTTCCTACACTTGCTCCTGTTGGCTTGAAATCATCATTGTTTGGCAATGAACAATTAAAGTATTATGTTTAGTGAATGCTTTGGGTTAATTTTAGTGATATGGCAGACTACAGCACAGACTTGCTTTACACAGGTAAGATAGAGATAAGGAAAGCACAGCTGTCAGGATCTAATTCACAGTACACACTTCTTGAGGAGAAAGGTGGGGAGTGGGTCTGATTATATTACATGATTATTGAGGTGGGGGAACAACTCACAATTATGAGAAGGAACATGTAGACCACATTGAAAGATGAATCTATAATTGAAAATGTGCATCACTGAAATGATAGGAGATAGTTGTTTTCTTACCACGAAAGAGATAGGTAGGTGGTAACTGCTAGGTTTAGCAAAAACCCTTGGAGAAAGTCAGATTTAAAACTGTATATTCTTACTTAACTTCAATAATGCTATCATTATCTAGAACCTTTTCAGTAAAGTATATGTTCTATATTTAACCAGAACCTTACACTTTTTCTCTTTAAACAGAGAAACATACATTATAGTAGTAATTAAAAAGCAAAGATTCTGGACTAAACCTTCCATTTGACTTTTTGTTCTATCCGTTATTACCTATGTGACCTTGGGCATATTACTTAACCTCTCTAAACCTCCAGTTTATCATCTGTAAAATAACAAATGGAAAACAGTGAAGCAATATTACTATATTCAGCCTGCACTTACAATAACATTACCATCACATCTGAAATTTTAGTGAATCTGTTAACAAAAAAAAATATTTCTTTTATTGTTAGTAAACCATAGAAAGCAATTAAATTTTATTATTGACCACGATTCAGCAACTCAGCAACTATTGGTTAAGTATCTATATATATAAAAGCCTGTTACAATGGAACAACCGGTCGCTATGACATGCACTGACCACCAGGAGGCAGATGCTCACACAGGAGCTTCCCCCAGCCCACAGGCCCAAATCACTGATAGGGCTTGCCGGCCAACCTCCCAGTCCCTCCCCCCAGCCAGCAGGCCCCAATTGGCCGATCAGGGTCGGACCCTGGGCTGGGACAGGGAACCGGGGGGAGGGGGGTGGCAGCAGCCTGAGCGGTGAGGGAAGGAAGAGGGGCAGAGGTGGGGAGGCGGGGAACCTGATTGGCCTTGATCACCAGCCAGGCCTAGGGATCCCATTGTGCATGAATTTTGTGCACCAGGCCTCTAGTCTACTATAAATCAGACACTAAACATGAATAAATCTGATAATCTTCAAGGTTTCTTATAGTTCAAGTATAAGTCCATATGAAGTATTTAGTGCTAAATTTTTATACAGAAATTACTGAATTTCCATAAAAAAGAATTTACTTAAGGAGAATTTCTTACCTTGCTTTGGAAAAATATTAAAGATAGAATGAAAGCAGCATGTCTATACACCACTACCATAATTCATCTCTGAGTCATTGTAAAATAATATATTATCAGAAACTTAACCTTTAGATAGTTTCCTTCTGATTTCATGATTGATAGGATAGAGATTTGAGAATGATTTAAGGAAATCACTTATTTTTTATCTCTTGCACAAGGGGTACACCTGCCTTCCACCCTAAAATTTCTTTTCCTATCTCCTACACTTTACATCCCAAATCCAAACTGAGCTGCTGTTGCTTCTGCAGCTTTGATATATTTACTTCCTCGTGGCATTTGTTCTGCTGGAACTACATCTGGGCTTACCTATACTTTTGTGAATTCGTAGACTTTATTTTTCTAACTCTACGTTGGGATATTTTTTCTTGCTATTCCACATCCCAGATCTTGCTCACTCTGTCTTCTCTACTACTTTTCTATCCTGTGAGCATTTGTATGGTTGCAATTATCATCAGGTTTTGCAATTATTTATTTTGATATTTTCCCAGCTAACCAACAAGCCTCTAAAAAGCTGAGTCCATGCCGAAACCGGTTTGGCTCAGTGGATGGAGCGTTGGCCTGCGGACTGAAAGGTCCCAGGTTCGATTCCGGTCAAGGGCATGTACCTTGGTTGCGGGCATATCCCCAGTAGGAGATGTGCAGGAGGCAGCTGATCGATGTTTCTCTCTCATCGATGTTTCTGACTATCTATCTCTCTCCCTTCCTCTCTGTAAAAAATCAATAAAGTATATTTTTAAAAAATAAATAAATGATAAAAAAATAAAAAAATAAAAAGCTGAGTCCATGCCCTATTCATATTTGTATATTCAGATCATGTCTCTTTCATGTTGAAGGTACACAATAAATATTAATGAAATGAAATTATAATAGTGTTTGAAGATCTTTAAAAATCTAAAATTTACATAAAAGTCCGTGTTTTCTGTCCATTGGATGATTAATTGATTACTTCATTAATTGATTCAATAAATATTTAGTGAGCATCTACTGTTTGTCAAGTATAGTGCCATTTGTAAGACAGAAGAGTTCTTGTTCTCATGGAGTTTACATCTGAATATAAATAAATAAACAAACATATAAGGTAATTTCAGATGGTGATAAGGAATGAGAAGAGAATAAAGAAGGCTAGGATAGGGTATAACAACATTACATGTGGTGGGGAAGACAGGTGAGGAAGAGATACTTTTTGCTCAGTGGATAGAGCATCCGCCTGCATACTGAGGTGTCCCAGGTTTGATTCTGGTAAAGGGCACATGCCCCGGTTGCAGGCTCGATCCCCAGTAAGGGGCGTGCAGGAGGCAGCCGATCAATGATTCTCTCTCATCATTGGTGTTTCTCCCTCTCCCTTCCTCTCTGAAATCAGTAAAAAAATATTTAAACAACAACAACAACAACAACAAAGGCTTGAAGTTGGACTAGCTTAGATTGAACAAATAAAGAAAAAACAATGTTGTTGGGTTTTAGAGCCAAGGAGACAGAGGTCTAAGACAAGAATTCGAAGAAGTCAGTAGGAGTAGATCGGGAAGAACTTTGTTGTTCATGTCAGAGTTTGGATTCATTCTTAGTGCAGGGGAAAACCTTCTCGGTTTTAAAGGAACAGCCTGATGTAATTTAAGTCTTTGAAAGATATATTTGGTTGTTGTGTAGAGAAAGGATCAATAAGAAGGCAAGAGTGCAGGTAGGGCAAAATAAGAAATGAAAGTAGTTTAAGGTCTGAACACTGAAGATGGACAAAAATAGAGGGGTATGTGATATGGCTGGGCAGATGTTGGATCAGATGTAGGGAGTGAAATAATGAGAAGAATCGAAGATGATTAAGGCTTGAACAACTAGGTAGATAGTTAAAGCATTAACCAAAATGGAGAACTCTAGAAAAGGAATAGTCCCAGAGTGGCAAATCAAAACTTCTATTCTTGACAAACTAAATTTGGGATGTCTCTTAGCCATCCCAAATTTTGGGGGTGAGGTCAGGCATCTAGGTATTTATTTGTGAGTTAGCATTATTATAGATACCATTTAAAGACAGAGGATTGAATGAAATCAAGTTGACGCCATTCTTTTTAGTGCTTGTCGCTTTGAAATCCTGGAATCTGTGCTCATTTTATTGGTAAATTAGCAAATTATTCAGTAATTCAGTAATTGAATGCTTACTATATGCCACATACTGGTGATTCATCAACAAACAAGACAAAGTCATCTGCCCTTGAAGAGCTTAGATTCTCTTGAGGAAGACAGTAAGCACACAAATAACTAAATATGAGAAAAATATGCCAGTATGCTGAAGAAAAGTAAAAAAGAAGAGCTAGAGAAAAATATAGGGTGCTATCTTAGGTAGGGTGTTCAGGAAAGGCCTTTCTGAAGAGATAATACTTAGATAGGCAAATAGAGACCACAAGTATTACTAATGTTTCACACTTATCCCCAGTAAAGATCCTCTAACTCTACTAGGCAAAAGAAGAGAAAACTTTATCATACCTCAGATCATTCCTAAAAAGGTAGCATTACTGGGATTTATCAGTGGTTTATTTGGCATCTTGTGTTGATGTGAGTTCAATTCATTAGTAGACCTTGACAGTTGCTAAAAACTGTAAGAGATAATTTTGATACACTATATAAATTAAAGTCCACCCCATAAATGTTTCCCTTTTTGAATTTTAATTTTTTTTCCTTTTTTTGAATTTTTATTTTAATAGTATTCCTCTGGAAACTAGCTATTTTAGCTTAGATATAGTAGTTATTTGTGTACATTTTTAAGCTATCTTCTTAGTCTGTAATCTTCACAAATGGCAAGTCCATGACTGAGTCATATCTGTATCCCTAAGACATCTAGACAGAATCTAGCATATGGTAACTACACAATTAATAAATAAACGACATAAATTATGAAAACAATATTTAAGTAGCAGAATACATTTTTATTTCATTTTATTTTGTAAAGAACATATAGTTATTAAAAAGTCACTTCTTTTTTTCCTATCACCATTTATACCCTCTATGCCACAGGGGGTCCTCAAACTACGGCCCACAGGCCACATGCAAAAACAAATATTGTATTTGTTCCCGTTTTGGTTTTTTACTTCAAAATAAGATAAGTGCAGTGTGCATAGGAATTTGTTCATAGTTTTTTTTTAAACTATAGTCCGGCCCTCCAACGGTCTGAGGGACAGTGGACTGGCCCCCTGTTTAAAAAGTTTGAGGACCCCTGCATGCCCTCTTCCACCTCTACCCATCCCCCCCCCAAAAAAAAAGTCACCACACTGTTGTCCATATCCATGAATTAATTCTCTCTCTCTGTTTTTCTTTTTTGCTCAATTTCTCCACCACCAACACCCCCTCCTTTATATATATTTTGGTGGTTTGCCTTAAACTTTTAACCTACTTGTAATCTTTCATCTATAATAATGTCAAGCATCAATAACAGAAGAATAATTTCAACAAAAGATTCTAAATGAGCCCAGCCACCATGGCTCAGTGGTTGAGTGTTCACCTATGAACCAGGAAGTCATGGTTCAATTCCTCCTCATGGCACATGCCTGGGTTTCAGGCTCAGTCCCCAGCAGGTGGCAGCCAATCAATGATTCTCTTTCATCACTGATGTTTCTATCTGTCTCTCCTTCTCTCTTCCTCACTGAAATAAAAAAATATATATATTTTTAAAAAATTCTAAATGAGGATTCTTAAGGAGTTGAGGGGTTGAAGTTCCCCCTTTAAGGGGTGGTTTTTCAGACTTTCCAACCTTCTCTCCTCTCCTCCCTTACCAAAATAATAGATAACACTTTTAACATACGCCCTTCGAAAGAGCTACACCTCATCCCAATGAGTTTCTTTACTATCTGAGTCATCGTTCTTGATAGAAACTTTCCCTAACATTCAAGTGTGTCGAGTCTAAAGAACAAAAAATGGTGAGAGGAATATTATAAATTATGTCTAAATAACTGATTTATTTTTGCGCAGTTATCATTAGTTCCAGGTAGCAGTTTAATAAACTGTAGTAATATGATAAATAAGCAGAATGAATTTTGGAAAATTGTCACTTCCAAAGAAGACTGACTCAGAGCCCAGCAATTGGTCAAGTGCTTTTTTACCATGTCCTCTTGGTAACATTAATGTTATCTTCACAAGATAAACCATTCCTAAAGTAATAAGCATGATCTGTTACAATTAAAAGCTGATAAATTATGAGCCTACAGAGTTCAGCCAACTGTGAGCATGAAGACAGCTGCACTATTTGCATTCTACATTTCTCCTAAAGACTTGTGGGACGCCCACACATCTGACAAGATTAAAACACACACAGAGTGTATTAAGAATTGTAGTATATTAAATTGTAGTATAGTAAACTAGGTAGGAGTAGAGCTAAACTTTGTCCATTTTGAAAAAATAATTTTTTTCACAGCTTGTATCCATTTTTTTTTCAGATCGTATGGTTAATGGAGCACTTGTTCTGTGTTCCAACTCTTTTCCTTTTCATGTCTGATTGACATTACCTTCCCACAGTCATTGAGGCATAGCATTGCAAATGTAAACTCATGGTGATACCTTGTCAAAATTGCACATTGTGTTAAACATCGCTGTTGTCCAGTATTTCTGAAACCTAAAAGGTACTGAATGCTAAATAAGATTTGTTGTTAACAAGCCAGTGAGATTTTATATCACTCATAACACTAAGGATTTTATCTGAAATTTTACTCACAGAGTATCTTTGTCAAGGTTTATTGCTTTTTCCTAATCTTCTTCTGTGTCTCATTTTTCACATTACCTTTCTGTTCACCTTAAATGAAGTCACTGTGCCCTCTGACAGGATCCATTCTCAAATTTCAGCTAAAATGCTTTACCACTTTAGCCTTTTTACATGCGGATATGGCATCCATTGAAATGTGAGGCATTAAAACCAAGACTACGTCAGCTATGTGCTCTGGGAAGGAGATTCCCGTTCTGTGCTTTAAAAACAGGTTCATCACATACTTTTACTTTCGTTCCTTTTGACATTTCACATTAGTATGAAATTTTCTCCAGATATCCACAGTGATTTTTCATATGGGTAAGATGACAGCAATAGGCCTTATATTTTATTTTGCATCCTTTAAGAGTTAACTGTCACTTTTCCTCTCACGGCATTGAAATCTTTGGTGGATTGGTCAACAATACATTAGAATGATTTAAAAACTGAAATACCTTTGCATCCTCCTACAGCCGTAGGTTGAAAGGGAGTATCAATTACCACTATGCATTTAGAGCTGACCTCCTTTCCCTCACAATTTATCAAAATGGTAGAACTACTATTGTTTCTTTCTCTGAAATTGAGATAAATCTTGACAAGGAAGAGAGGTTCAGTTTTTGACCCAAAGTAACCAGAATAACTTTAGCAAATGATTCAGTAATTAGATTTGTGAAATTAAACATTAAACTACTGCTCTCTTATTGCTTGAAGGGCAGTGGTCATTTGATTTTTCCAGGAACAGTGTTGATAGGAATCTCTTAGGAAATGGAAAGTGATGCTGCTGAAATAACTTTATGTTAAGCTTTATGGTTAAAACCCCGAGTTTCCGGGGGAATAGTTGTTTCTTACAAGGGGAGATATTTACATACAGGCACCTTGCATATTCTACTAAGCTCCTTACTTTAAGTGGAAACTAAACATCAGAGAATTTTTTATTTATTCTTTTTTTTAATTTATTTTTTAAAAGAGAGGAAGGAGGAGGAAGAGAGAGAATCATCAATGTGAGAGTGAAACATCGGTCTGTCTGCCTCCTGCACACCCCCTAACCCCAACCGGGGATCGATCTGGCAGCAACCCTTGGGTACACAGGAAGATGTCCAACCAACTGAGCACATTGGCCAGGGCAAAAATCAGAGAATTTTTAAAACATTTCTTTCTTAACTGAAAGATAGGTTTCCTTTTTTTTTTTAAGTCAACTGCCGTGGTTTTTTTCAGTTTTGGAGATGGTATCTATACGTTTTCTTAATTTGTCTATCATAGATATCACATGTATATAGTCTATTATAAATGGGTTGCTTTTTATGTTTATTTGCACTGAGATATGATTTATATATTATGAAATACACACTTTTTTAAAGTATTCAATTTAGTGAATTTTATTTACAATGCTGTGCACCATCACCAGTTTTTTATTTCAGAGCATTATAATCAGCCCTCAAGTAAACCCAGAAAACCATTAGCAGTCACTCTTCCTTCCTCTTCTCTCTCTCTCTCTCTCTCTCTCTCTCTCTCTCTCTCGGAAACCATAAACCTCCTTTCTATCTATGGGATTTCCTATCCTAGACATTCCATATACATGAGTTCATACAATGTGCCTTTTTGTGACTGCTTCTTTCATTTAGCTTCTTTCATGTAATGTTTTCAAGATTCATCATGTAGTAACAAGCATATTATCAGTACTTTATTCTCTTTGATAGCTGAATAATTTTCTACTCTAGTGATATATCCCACTTTATTTATACATTCATCAGTTGATGGTCATTTGGGTTGTTTCTACTCTTTGGGATACTATTAATAATACTGCTATATGCATTCACATATATGTGTTTGTGTGGATATACATTTTTCTTTTCTCTTGGGTATATACCTAGAAGTGAATACATGGATTATTTTTATACACTAGTTTTAAGTGGAAAACTGACTAAATTTTCTTTGAATATACAGTTATCAGAAGAGTGTAATTAACTCATCATTTCATTAGAGAAGCAATTGCTCCTTTAGTCACCTTTTAAGGATTTGTGAATAGGCACCTGAAAATCTGTTTGCCTGTAAAGACGGAAAATAATTTGAAATTAGAGCACTGTGTGACTGTATGTTTATTTGCAGATTTCTTTTCAATCTCTTCTATAACCTTATGTGAAGATTGTTGTTTTCTTTTTTATGTAGCTCTGGTCAGCATTACGACATAAGGAAAATTATCAATAGATCAAGTTAAAGGAAAGAAAGTTACCTGAAAACCTGCTTCTCTTAAATAGAATTTAAAGAACCACACAAAGAAACATTCAAAGACAACATTTAGCTATTTTTATGCTTATAGGTTTTAATAATTAAAAAAATTAGAAAAGCAAAAAATATAATTTATTAAGAAAAAATGTATTATCCATGAGAAGGGTAGAATAATAAATTATTTCTTAACTATAGTACATAAGACAAATCAGTGTTTTCAAAGAATGTATAATACATGCAAATGTACAGAATATGCTACCTACACTAATAAAAGAGAAAAATGGTAATTGGCGTACGACACTGCCCTTTTCATTGGCTAATCAGGGCTATATGCAAATTAACTGCCAATTCAGATGGCAGTTAACTGACAACAAAGATGGAGGTTAATTTGCATATGTAGGCACAATGAAGGGAGGCGAAAGGGAAAGCAGGAAGAAGCCCCCTGTCACTGACAGTGATCGGGAAACTCAGGGGGGAGCTAAGGGCCGCCTTTGCCCTGCCCCCCAGCTATGATTGGAGAATCAGGCGCCTTTGCCGCCCTGGCCAGTGATAGCAGGAAGTAGGGGTGGAGCCAGCGATGGGAGCTGGGCAGGGTCG
>NW_006299390.1:5590825-5597190 GCF_000327345.1 Myotis davidii | reverse complement strand
GTGGCAGAGCCAGCAATCAGAGGGGTCTGGGGGTCCCCTGCCCAGGCCTGACGCCTGGGCCAGAGGCATCAGGCCTGGGCTGGGGGCAGAACCAGTGATGGGGGAAATGAGGGTCCCCTGCCCAGGCCTGACACCTCTGGCAGATGCGTCAGGCCTGGACAAGGGGCCGATCCTGCGATTGGAGGGTGATGGGGGTCAATGCTTGAGGGCTCCCAATATGTGAGAGGGGGCAGGCTGGGCTGAGGGACACTCCCCCCGTGCACTTGGCACCTTGTTACGTATAATAGAAAACCCCATTCTAGAAACAAAAAGTTGAATAACAGAATTTTCCCAATTTTATAAAAAATACACATACACTAAGCATAAATATTTCAAAATGGTAGAAGTGACCACTGTGGTAGCTTTTACATTCTCCTGTATGCTTTACTTGATTTTCTACATTTTCTACAAGTATTATGAATTACATATATAATCAGAAAAAAAATAACTGTAATTTAAAAATTGTTCCTTTTATGCTTGTGATAAAGAAACCAGTCAATTCTACAAAATCTGAATCATTTTAAATAATTATTAACCGCCGGAACAGGTTTGGCTCAGTGGATGGAGCGTCGGCCTGCGGACTAAAAGGTCCCAGGTTCGATTCCGGTCAAAGGCATGTACCTGGGTTGCGGGCACATCCCCAGTGGGAGATGTGCAGGAGGCAGCTGATCGATGTTTCTCTCTCATCAATGTTTCTAACTCTCTATCTCTCTCCCTTCCTCTCTGTAAAAAATCAATAAAATATATTTTTTAAAAAATTATTAACAACTCTAGCATTCCAATACATACGGATACTGATCTCACTAAGGATTGTTCTGGATATTTATGACATAAAATAAGGACTTACAATTTTATAGGAAAGGATAGAAGGCTATAACCCAAACCTAGAGCCTCAGGTTGCTGAAACATACTAGTATCAACTAATGTTTCTCAACCAGACAAGACGTTTGTCATGACTTGGGAGACTAGGAGTTGCAAGTGGCATCAAGTAGGCGGGGATGAGGGATGCAGCTCCATGTCCTATAACGCAAAGGACAGTCCCTACAGTAAAGGCTATGGAGCTGAGGATGTTCCCAGTTTGAGAAACTTCGATTTGATAATCCATATTTTAAACAATCACTTCATTCATTTACATGCCTTACCCAGGCCGTCGTCATTAAATATTTAAAAGCTTTTCTTAGACTTAGAATTCAGAAATGTTGTCTTAACTATGTGTGAGATAAACTCATATTATATATTTTGCAGTTAAGTAAATACATGATACTAAGAAATAGCACTGGTATTATTTAAAGTTTCTACAATAAAAAATGGACTAGAGATTTTGACACTCAATATTGTTTAATGAAAAATTTATTATGAAATAAATTACTTGGGGAAAATAGCATTTCTGTACCTCAGTTTCTCATTGATACTATAAGCATATAGATTAGGGGTTTTTTTTTTCATTAAAGTAATGACATAAAACTTATATATTGCACATCTACTAGAGATTTTATGTGGAAATTACATTCACAGAGCTCTACTGATATATTGTTTAACGAATAACATGGCTATATCTTCAAGGCTCTTTGTTATATTAAAAAATGTCATATAAACAAGCTGACTACTAGAAAAGCATATAAAATATTTTTGGAAAAGATATAAGCACTAATAAAGTATGACTAAAAATTGTTCACTATATGGAGTTATCGTAACTGAGCAAAAATAACAGAGTAAGAATATTTTCTGGCCCATAACTAGAACATTGAAACTTACTCACCATGAGTTACAGTAAATTATTCTGATTTGACAGCAAATCCCTGCCAAGATTGGACTTGGCTTAATTCTTCAGCCTCATCTCCCACAGCAGCTCCCCTCCATTCCTGTGCTCCCACAGACCTCTCCTTTCGGGCTGGGGAAGGGGTAACATCCCCAAAATGAAACCAAGCAAAGTCTTTTCCACAATGGGGACTTCGCTCATGCTGTTTCCTCTTTGCATGGCCAGATCTTGCTCATTTCTGTTTTTAAAAAAACCAAGTCTCCTTGGGCCGGTGTGGCTCAAGTGGTTGACCCAGGAAACAGGAGGTCAGGGTTTGATTCCCAGTCAGGGCACATGCCCAGGTTGTAGGCTCAATCCCCAGTAGTGGGCTTCCTCTTCCTCTCTGAAATAAAAAATATATTTAAAAACAAACAAACACAAGTCCCACCTCTGTCTCCCCCCCTCTCTTTTATGCAGGTTGTCCTCTGTTATTCTCCTTCTAGTGTGATTCTTTCATAATGTTTGACATTTTGTGATTATATTACTTATTTGTCTTGTTTATTGTCTGTTGTTGCTACTCTGACACCGGAGCGCGTGGCTGTCTATTCTGCTCACTGTGGTTCACCCGGTACTCAGGGGAGTGATGACGCATGGATTATTGTTTGAATGTTTGAATAATTTTGGGAAAGGGAATAAACAATATGTTTAACACCTGTTCTGTGCCATAGACCCAGCTGTGTGCTAACAGCCCAGTAGTTGGAGACACAGACTAATCTCTTCCTCCATGAGGCATAGAGTGTAATGGTGAGACGGCCAGGAACCCTGCTGCAGTGCGGGGCTTTAGAGAAATACATAGAGGAGCTACTTGGGTGGTCAAAGAAGGATTCCTGAGAAACTGACATCCAGGCTTTACCCTGTAGGATGAATAGAAATTTTCTAGATGAAGAAATGTCCATCCGGAATGTTTCAGGCAGAGGGAACTCTCCCACATAACTTTTGAGGCTAGGGGCATGGAATTGCCATTCACTCCCATAAGAATACAGGAAACGTGGGCTCATATTCCGGGTGTGTCCTCGATGTTCAGTTCTGTATCCTTTAGCTTTGGACACCAAGTTAGCAATATGCAGTTGGCAGTCGGAGGGGTCTGCTACTTAGGGGAGAAGTCTGCATTGACCTCTGTGGGTTTGATGAGTCCAATACAGAGATGGGACTTGAACGCATGCATAAGGATGAGATCTCCCAGGGACAGCAGCATGCAGACTGGGAGAAAAATAGGGGCAAGCGGTGGAGGAGGAGCCAGCAGAGACTGAGAAAACGAGGAGTGTTTCAAGGGCAAAAGAGAGTAGTGTTGCTAAAATTGAGATAGGAGAGAGTTTCCAGGGCAAGTGAGTGCTAAGCCGTGCCAACCACTCTGGGCTAGAGGCCACATGCGTGGGAGACATTGCTCATGATAGGAATTGATTAAACACTTATAAAGTCAATGGGATCATTAAGAGGGCAATTCCATTTTAGTGGCTGAAGCAGACCAGCCATAATGGTAAGATGAAGGAGTAAGCAAGATGGAACTAGAGGCAGTGAGTGTATGAAATTTTTTTCAAAGGTTGATTGTGGGGGAGACTGAGGGGAGAAGTCAGCGGTTATATAGGGCCAACAAGTGTCCTTTTCAAAATGGAGGAGAAAGTGTGTCTTTCAGCTTGAAGACAGCCAGTGAAGACGGGGCAGTTGAAAATGTAGGGGAAATAGAGGACAAAATGAATGGAGTGAGATCTCAAAGGGTATTGGTTAAGCGTTTTACAAATTTCAGAATGTATCCATGTAGGTTAATTTGTTAAATGCGTATAATAATACTTTCACATAGGTTTCATTCTTCTTTCTGTACAGATAGGACCAATGGGATTCAGAAAGTGTTTGTAATTTGCCCAAAGGCACACAGCTAATAAATGTTAAAGCTGAGATTTGAAATCTTATCTGTCTGTTTCTAAATTTCATGTTATTTCCCAATAAACAATGCTGACAAGTTAACTGCTCCTCAAGCCCCTGCTCTCCAGCACCGGTAACATTCACTTACAAATTAGAGAACAATGAAGATAAGAAGAGAAAAAGTCTCTGGTTATTTTAAGACATAGCATCTCACTATTTGCTACTAAAATAAAGAATTAAGTAGATATCCGCAGATGAAAAACATTTCTCTAAATAGACTGAATCATAATGTGGATTCAACTCAAAGTGTGGTGAGCAGACTGACGGTGTCACCTGGGAGCTTGATAGGAATGCATAGTCACAGGCCCACGCAGACTTGCTGAGTTAGAATCTCCGAGGCCGAGATCTAGGATCTAGATTTTAACAATCCCTCCAGATGACTCTGAGGTGCACTAAAGTTTGAGAAACACTGCATGGCTTCATAATACTCAAGTTATAGCATAAGAGTGCTTAACTGAAAGCACTTTAAAAAAGCAATTATGTACTTAAAGATGTAACAGTGAAATTCAAACAAAGCTCAGATGTGTGAGACCATTGATACTATCGGAATGTTATATGTGAAAAGGCAGCCTAGACCAATTTACAGTAGACAGTTCCCATGTAGAAAGCAGTAGGGGACCAATTGTGAATGGATAGGTATATTTAAAATATCATAAAAACCTCAAATTTAAAAAGTGTAAAGTGAATGAACCAAATAGGATCACAAGTTTAAGTCACTAATTATGCTTTTAAGAATGCAACAGATTTTTTTTCCCCTGGAATTGAAAGACAGTAGTCTGCATAAAATCAAGTGTCTCTCTGCTCAGAATTAATGACACCTTTGGTAATTATAGCATTAACTAGTTAAAGAGCTGTAGAGTTTCCGAGAGCAGACTTTCTGGTGTATTTTTGTCTATTCCGTTTTATTTGTCAGTGAGCAGATAATAGGTTTGTGGACTTAAGTTGATTATGAACTATAATATAGCATGAAGTCCTTAATTACTTGGCCATTTTAAAAAAAAATGAATATCTGCAAAATATGACTATTTTTATTTGCCATTAGCAAGATTTTAAAGGAAAGACACTTTAACTAAAGTTGAATGCGTTAAGATAGCTGGGCCACTGGGATGTTTTCAGTAAGCCATGTTGGACATGTGCCTTCATCCATTCTACATTTCTTATTTTTATCATTTTCATTTAAACTAAAATTTTAAGAACCTAATCTTAATGTGATTTCACTGAAGAGATGAAAAATAATATTGCAATTAATATTCGAAATTTGTGATAGTGTCACAAACCAGGGAAATACTGGATTAAAAGTTTAAAACCAATAGTTCAGCCCTGGCTGGTTTGGCTCAGTGGATAGAGCGTTGGCCTGTGGACTGAAGAGTCCCTGCTTCAATTCTGGTCAAGCACATATCAGGGTTGCGTGCTTGATCCCCATTGGGGGGCATGCAGAAGGCAGCCAATCAATTATGCTCTCTCATCATTGATGGTTCTGTCTCTCTCTCCTTCTCCTTTCCTCTCTGAAATCAATAAAATTTTAAAAAATAAAAATAATGAATAAACAAATAAATAAATATAATAGTTCAACTTCCTACTTTCCCACTAACTTATTTCTTGGGTTTAGAAAAATTCTTTGAATTTCATGTGCTTCAGGTTTTCCTTCTGCAAAGAAGGTGGGAGCAGAAGTGAGCAAATGGAGTTCATTTGCAGCATACTGAAAATTTATCCGCTTCTAACATATCCATTGTGGTGCTATAGGAATTAGTTACTAATACCTCTATTAAATGCACCGGCTCTGCAGTTATTGTGGCTACAGAAAGAAAGAAAATTCTATGTCAATACCCATTGCTTGTTCTCTTGCCATATTGTGATGAGTTCTTATTAGAAAACACTGAAACCTAGGTAAAGAGAAAAATCAAGATCTGCGAGCGCTGCTGCACTGAAGAAGGAAATATATTGTACAGCTGGGGAAAGAATAACTAAGCTGAATAATCACCAACATCTAAGACAAAGCAATTAGAGTTTCTTCTGTTTTGTTCAGACTAATAAACATTTGTCTTCTAGTCATAGGAAATACTGTTTCTGTAAATAAAATGGAATTATAAATAGTTCTTATTATATACTTAAGAAGATAAAAACATACTTATATACTATTTTAAAAAGCATGAAACATTTGACAAAATATTACCTTCAGAGTATGTGATTAGCTTGACAACCTCCTAATCTGGCATCGAACAAGTTCTCATATGCATGGGAGAGAAAAAAAAATTTGGTACACCCTTATTAGATAATTTTTGCAAACCAAATTATTGTTTCCAAAAGCCACATCCAGGGATTTCCAAAATGCCAGAAGTACTGCTCCTGTGGTCATAAAGCAATCATAGGAGAAAATGCTCTGAATCAAGGGCAATATTATACATATAATATTCCCCTCATCTTGTATAGAATGTTCTTCACTTAGACACAGGAGCATTCATTTCAGGAGGTGGTTCACGTGAATTTTTCTCCAACAAATTCTTCTGTAAGAATGCCGTATTACTTTATTTTTTCCAAATGAGAATAAAGTGGATTGGATCCTCTTTGTGCCTGAAAAGTGAGAAATTGCATTTGGTCATTTTGATGA
>NW_006299390.1:5588093-5590772 GCF_000327345.1 Myotis davidii | reverse complement strand
GGGGGGGGGGGGGGCACTTTGTTTTCTACACGACAATCCAAGGAGGAGATGTAAGTGGGTTACAGACAATCCACTGGTGATAGATGAGGAAGGAAGGAAGGAAGGAAGGAAGGAAGGAAGGAAGGAAGGAAGGAAGGAAGGAAGAAAGAAAGAAAGGAACTCTTATTCTGAAAAGCATTTTTAAAGGTCACCTACCACTCAGTCATGTTGAGACAGTGGTTCACTCTTTCTGCAGTTAATGACAGCCTAAAAATGTCACCAATTCAAATGCAACCAAATGGACCCTTACTTTTAAAGTTCAGTTGTGAAAATAACCACCAGTATGGATAAGTTTTACAGGAAAAAAATTAATACTTTTTTAAAGTGTGTGGCTCTCTTGACCATATTTTGGCAATTAAAACAGTTTATCCTGCTATACGATGAAGGCATGAAATGTACATCACTTTATCACTTTTCAGAAGAAAAAAATTGTTTTTAGAAGAGGTGTACAGTTTTTAAATGTTAATTGAAATATTGGGAAAAGGGGAAATGTAGAAAGTATAGGAATTAAGTAAAGCAAATCAGTAACTGGTTGCACTGTTCTGTAAAACGAAGTCTAAGTGCATTTAATATTCAGAGTGACAAACATACAGAAACGTAATCGACTCTTGAAAACAGGGGTTTGAAGAGTGAAAAAAATTAGCCATTGGATGCAGCCTAACAGGGCGTAAAATCTAATAATGAAATCGTGTTTTGGCTGAGAATTTATAGACCTTATATTGCAGTTGTGGATGGTATCAATGGACTATTTTCCATGTTATGTCCCTACTTGGGATTTTAAAAAAATAAATCAATAAAGCTTAATGAGAAATGAAGATTTCTAGTTCAAACCAAGGGTCATACTGCAAATTATAATGCCCATAAAAAGAACT
This sequence comes from Myotis davidii, assembly GCF_000327345.1. Classification (NCBI taxonomy): domain Eukaryota; kingdom Metazoa; phylum Chordata; class Mammalia; order Chiroptera; family Vespertilionidae; genus Myotis; species Myotis davidii. The sequence continues at coordinate 5,589,861 of NW_006299390.1, read as the reverse complement.
ATGTCACTTTCTCCTACCTTAGCTCCCCTTTCCCTAAAGGCTGCCATACTCTTTCCTAAAACCAATGAGAAGTGGGTGAAGCCTTTATCCCCACATATCAAGAACCTTGCTGCCTTTATGATATTCAAGTTCAAAGAGGAAGTGTGGCTAGTATTTCCATGGGGTTATCAGGCAGTAGCCTTCTGAATGAAACCACAGGCTGGCTAGTTTGCCATTTGTGCCCTTTCTGCTTAAGGCTCTAGGGGTACCATGAACAGTGTATTCTCTTTCAGGGCCTCTGTGCCTGCCTATAGCTATATCTTTAGGTTGTTCCTATCATTCCTAGGCCATCTTTGAAGTACATTGCAAGTCCCAAGCTACTGCTCACCTCCATTATTATTTATACTAGAGGCCGGATGCACGAAATTTATGCAAGGAGCTCGGCCATCGCAGCCCCTCACAGCCTTAGCCGGTCCTCCCAGCCCTGGCTTCATCTATTGCAGCCCTGGCTTCATCCATAAGGTCATCTGGATGGTCATCAGGAAGGATGTCCAGATAGTCGTTCTGCTGTTTGGTCTAATTAGCATATTAGCTCCTTATTATATAGGATCATAATGTGTTTAGTATAATATTTTATGCAGGCAGGCTATATTGTAATGATAACTATGGAAACCATAGATAATTATAACTAAATTATTTCTAGTTTAAAATGATAATTTGAACAAAGTTTTAAATTTAAAACAAAGGTATATAATAGATACAGAGTTAAGTGGAAAATGTAGATAGTAGTACATACCAGTAAATGGAACAGTAAAGTAAAGAAAAAAAACCTGGATGAAGATATGTTGCATATTTTACCATAAATGACAATTGGAATTTACTGAGGGAGAGCAAAATGATAAAGTTGTTTCATAAAATGATTCTTAAAGATAATAAAGTTACCATCATTAAGAAACATGCTCAGAAAATGCATAGTGAATTTAAGAATTGTTTCCCCTCAACAGTAACAAAAGATCAACAAAGTAAGTGTTGACATAAGAATTAAATGTTCAATAAAAAAATTTAAATAATGTGTAACATATCCTGAATTTACCACTGTGGGCTGATACAAAATGGCTTAAATTCTTACACACATAAAAAATCATTTTGATGGGAAAAAATTTTAAACCCTATTATTTTAATTATGGAAATGTTAGAAAATCATACTGCAAAGATTAAAAGGAATATTTGGATAATGTGAAAGATCTGTAATTGTCACCAAAATTGGTTTATAGAGTATGTTTTATAACAATATCAAATATCAATTGTTTCAAATTCTGAAAAAGTCACAGTACTTTTCTTTACGTTTTAGAAGAGTCATACAATAGAGCAGACATTATCCAATTAGTTCCTCGGATTGTTTCTCTTTAAAATATTTCTAAATTACAAACAAATTCAATTCAATATTTTTGAATTTTTAAATATCAAAAAAGACTTTTAGCTACCTATGAAAAATCAATTGTAATCATTATGTTCCAGGTATGTTACCTAAAAAGTTTAAAATTATTAAAATTTTAAAACAAAAGCCCTTTTCTGCACCAATTGCTATGACTATGTGATTTTTATCTCTCAATTTGTTTATGTGATGTATTATGTTTATTGATTTGCAGATATTGTATCCATTTGAGATATCTCGGATAAATACAACTTGGTCATGGTGTATGATCTTTCTGATGTACTGCTGGATCCGATTTGCTAAGATTTTGTTGAGGATTTTGGCATCTATGTTCATGAGGGTTATTGGCCTGTA
>NW_006299390.1:5585000-5587727 GCF_000327345.1 Myotis davidii | reverse complement strand
ACCCAGAGACAGAGAAGCATCGATCAGACCGTCAAACCTCAGAGGGAAGGTAGGGGAGGGTGGGGTAAGGAGGAGCGATCAACCAATGACTTGTATGCATGCATATAGGTCTAAACAATGGACACAGACACCAGAGGGGGTGAGGGCATGAGTCGGGGGCTGAGGAGAGGAGGGTAATGGGGGATAAGGACACATATGTAATCCCCTAATCAATAAAGAGAGGGAACAAAAAAGACTGATGTTTTTCTTATGGCTTTATTTAACTGGATGATGCCAGAAATATTTGTGCTGAGTTTTCTGAAGCAGTCTGTATGACAAATGTCATGGATACACTTGTTATACACTTGTACACGCTATAAATCATCACCAATTTATAGAACTGTTGAATGAAACAGAATACTTGAACTTAATGATGTTGTGTTCTTTACTAGTGCTCTTTGATTGAAAGATGGAAAGTTTTCCAAAGATTTACCATATTGTGAATTCCAACTCAAGATTTTCATTAAATACAAGAAAGTCTTGCCAGATATTCAGAAATGGCAGTTTGTGTTACATTGTCTCACTGATATATTACACAAACTAAATTTTAAGCTTTAAGAAAAGAAAAAACTCATTTATGTGACTTATGTAGATAGTTCCAATAATTCAGGTTTTAAAATTGAAGTCTTTAATAATACTAATCAATAAAAATGATTTTGCACATTTCAGCATGAATTAATATGCAGGTTTAATTGCTAACAGCAGCAAGTTGTCAACCTCGTAGCTGAACAAATTACATGAAATTTAAAGAATGCTTTGCTGAAATGAATGCCTTTAGAGTTGTTTCAATATATGCAGTTGCTCTTTATTCTCAGTGTTACTTAGTTTACATAGGAATTGGAAAATTTACTTCACTTAGACATATTTTTCAAATATTTTTTAAATGCCTTTGTTACAAAGAGTCAAATATTCTTCTAAAAAAGATGAGCTAGTTTTCCAGCAGTTACTGGAAACTACATTAGTATGTTTGGAATAACTTGAGTATGTAAAACTACTTTTTAAATGTTTTTATTTTAAAACAATTTTACATTTGTAGGAAATTTGTGAAGATTTTACAGAGCTCCAGTAAACTCTACACCCAGTTTCCCCTATTATCTTCATCAGACATTAGTGTGTCATATTTGTCATAGTTAATGAACCAATAGTGATACATTGCTGTTCATTAAAATGCACGCCTCATTCAGATCGATGTGTTTTTTACCTGACGTCCTGCGCCAGAGTGCCATCCAAGCTGCCACATTACATGTAGTCATCATGTCTCCTCATGGCTGTAAAACTTTTTCAGACTCTCCTTGGTTTTTTGTTTGTTTTTTTATTGTTTAAAGTATTACATATGTCTTCTTTTGTCCAGATTGACACCTCCCTGCCACTCCCACCCCCGAGGACAAGCCCCCACAGCCCCAGTGTCTGTGTCCATTGGTTATGCTAATAGTCATGCATACAAGTCCTTTGGTTGATCTCTTTCTCAGACTCTTCTTGTTTTTAATGATCTTGACATTTTCTAAGCATACTGTCAGGTATTTTGTTGAATGTTCACCTCATGAGATTTGTCTGATTTTTCTCTCACAATTAGAGTGGAATTATGTGTTGTGGCAGTGAAATCACAAAGTAAAGGCCATTTTCCCCCCATCTTATCCAGACTACATGACTTATCATTGTTGATGTTGACCTTGACCACTTAACTGAGGTAGTATTTGTCAGATTTCTCTATTGCAGAATTACTTTTATTTTTTTTCCCTCTTTCCATGCTATATTCTTTGGAAAGAAGTCATTACAGGGAACCCACATTTAAAGGATAGGGAGTTGTGCTAAATCCTTGAGGGTGAAATATCTATATAATTAATTTGGAATTATTTTGTATGGAGAGTTGCCTATTGTTCCACATTTATTTATGAAATTGTTTATTTATATTCGTATGAGCTCATGCATATTTATTTTATTTCTGGATTATAATTCAACACCATTTTATATATGTTGTTGTTCAAACTGTGTGTGTGTTGCTTCCTTCTCCTCTGACAACATGGGATGTTTCAGGCTCAAGTTGTATATTTTCTATCCCAGTCTTAGAATCATGCATTTCTCAAAGGAGTCTTGGTTCTTTTTAAGGGAGAATGGCATTTAAAACCACTGTCTCTGCCCTACGATTTCTTATTGCTACTGGGGTGCTGTTACTTCTAGGCATTTTCAGCTTGCAGAACAAGGAAATATATGTGTACACTAGCCTGTGTATATATACACATAGCTCTACATATTTTTATATGTAACCATCTGTATCTATATTAAGCTAAGCATGAATTCATAATGATGTCTCCAACTCTAATCCATCACCACATTAATCATCCCCCTCCCCTTGCTTGTCTATAACTTCCAGCTCCCACAGTGAGAGAGATTGGGCTATCACCATCCACCCTCCATTATGTAATTGTTGATTTCCACTATAGTATATATATCAGAATTGTTAACTTGAATCCATGTGATAAATAATGTCATCAACTAAAATACAGTACCGAAATAATTGTTTTTGCCTTTAGTCTTACAGACTCCATTCATTTTCCTTTTTTTCCCCACTTAATCCTCACCCAAGGATATTTTCCATTGATTTTTTTCAATCTTTTTCTTTATTGATTAAGATATTACATATGTGTCCTTATCTCCCCATTGCCCTCCCCCCTACTCCCCCCCCCCCCC
>NW_006299390.1:5580046-5584965 GCF_000327345.1 Myotis davidii | reverse complement strand
CCCTCCACCCCCGCTCGTGCCCTCACCCCCCTAGTGTCTGTCCATTGGTTGTGCTTATAGGCATGCATACAAGTCCATTGATTTTTAGGGAGAGTGGAAGGTAGAGGGAAAGACAGAGAGAAATATCGATGTGAAAGAAACATATCGACTGGTTGCCTCCTGCATGAGCCCAACCATGGTCCGAGCCGGAGAGGAGCCTGCAACCCAGGTATGAGCCCTTGACATGAATTGAATCCGGGACCATTTGGTTCGCAGGCCTACGCTCTATCCACTGAGCCAAACAAGCTAGGGCTCCATTCATTTTCAGAGTTACTTAGGTCAGCACCATTTCTCCTCACCCCCATCAGTGAGGTTGTTTTCTACATTGATAATGCAGTTAGATTTTCTCTTGTAACATTATGCATTCTACCTTGGGATTCCCCTGATCACCTAAAATTTCCATACATTAAGGTTCACTCTTTATTCTATGGACTTTGACAAACGCATAGTGCCATATATCCAACATTGCCGCATTATATAGAAGAGTTTCATCACCATAAAATTCTTTTGTGCTTCACCTATTCAGCACTGTATAACCCCACTGATCATTCTACCGTCTACAGTTTTGCTTTTGTTCAGAATATCAAAAAATTAAAAATCCTACAGTATGTAGCTTTTCCAGACTAGCTTTTTAAAAAATATTTTTATTTATTTCAGAAAGAAAGGGAGAGAAAGAGACGGAAACATCAAGAATGAGAGAAAATCATTGATTGGCTGCTTCCTGCATGTCCCACCTGGGCATGTGCCTGACCCAGAATGAAACAGTGACCTCCTGGTTCATGGGTCAACACTCAACCACTGAGCCATGCTGGCTGGGTCAGACTAGCTTTGTTCATTTGTTAATATACATTTAGGATTCAGCCATGAATGTCTGTGGCATGATAGCTTATTTCTTTTAATCCCTGTATAATATTTCATGGTATAAATGCATCCTAGTTATTATAATCCATTCACTTATTGAAGGACATCATGATTGCTTCCAGTTGGGGGCTCTTATGAATAAGGTTTCTGTAAACATTTACCCAGAGTTATTTTGGTGTGTAGATATGAGTTTTAAAATCATTGGCAACTCACCGGCATTTTTCAGTTAGATAGATAAGAACCAAGATGACTAATAGCTAATCCCAATGCTTTATAGATAGTAAGCCTTTAGTAAGTATTGACTAATAATGCATTATTTTCATAAAAGATAAAGGGGGACCTAGCCACTTAGAAGAAAATAACCTTCAGGTTAGCACATAAAATTGAATCTTAGCTGGAGAGTGAAAGATACAATAGGTTTATATTGAATCTCCTAAATTACTTTTATCTTTTCTTTGATTATTGTTTTTATATATAATTTAGTTAACTTGTTTTTGTTACTTTATATTTCTTTATACAGTCACCATTAAGAGAGATGTGTACCCTCAACAGACAACTTACTTATATCTTTAATTAGATGTTTGTCAATAAGTAAATGTCTACATCTAACATGACAATACATTGTTGAATTTAGTTCTTTTGCTTAATATAAGCATTAGAATGTGAAAAGACTAATCCAGGAAACTTCCAACGGAATTTATCTATTAAAGTGGCAGTTCCAATGCATAAATGCATTGCATTTTAAATGTGTGTGTGTGTGTGTGTGTGTGTGTGTGTGTGTGTGTGTTTGGCAAATATAAAAAAACAAGAGGAGATAACAATACCAGTAACTCTGAGTAATTGTTAAGCAGCACCAATGAATATTTGGTGAGATAATAGAATTGACTGCTAATTTGCCACTGGAAAATTTTTTTCCAAATTTTCTTAATATATGCTGAAAGTTTTAACTTTCATTTTAGAAGCAACAAATTTCTTTTTCTGTTACTATCTAACAGTTCCTATTCCTCTGTATTCCCTCCTTTTCATCCACTTTGTCACCTAAAAAGATTTATTTGATTTGCTCCTAAAATAGGTAGTGGTATATTTCAAACGGATTTCTCAAGACTAGCAACTCAGTGCTTTTGATCCAAGTTAAATCATCCTTCTCCTGGGACACCAGTTCCATTCTAAATTACAAGTGCCAAGAGCTTGCTTATTGATAATAAGGTCATTTATGTTGACAGACCACCGTTTTTAGTGGCCTTAAATTTGTCTTAACCTGAAAATTCTGATTAATAAGTCATACTTTGTGAGTTGACTTGTTCTCTCTAAGTCCCCAAAAGAGGAATAGTTGTTGCCTTGATAGTATGTTTTCCATGGATCTGTAATGGTAATTTATTTGAACAGTAAAAATAGTTTATATTGACGTAAGTAATGCCCACATTTTATAATGTTGGAAATACCTCCAATTGGAAAATAGTTCAGATAATATACAAGTACTTCTAATCTTCTACAAACTTGCATAGTAAATTCATAACTTACTTGACTCATGAAGTTAAAAAAGAAACAGCATTTTTATTCCTCAATATAGGATCTCTGATTTTAATTGCTTTTGTTCTTGTTCACTGAATGCTTCAGGCAGATTTTCTTGTTAAAAAACAGGCAGTAGGAGGAGAAACACTTTTTAGTAGTATATACCTACCCTTATATTGTCATTGTATTGTCCTACTGGAAAGAAGTTAATTATATATGTTGAGCATATGTCTGTGAACTTTGGAAAATGTCTTTTAAAACTGTTAACAAAACTGTTGAAGATGGAGGAAAAAACAAGAAAGGAAAAAGAAAACCACACCCACACAAGCAAATTCCAGTTTTAGAAGAGCAACAACAGAAAACAATTTGAAAATAAACAATTTAATAGTGAAATTCTATACCCTCTACAGTACTTGAAGGAACCAAAGATGAGTTAAATTATTATTCTTTCTACAGTGTATCCAAATATCTCCCATTTAAAAATAACAAAATTAAAGGATACAGTAGAAACTACTACTATCTTATTGCTATAGGCTTGTAGATATCTTTATAAAACTGATTTAAAATGTGCTTTCTGGATCTTTTCATTTCATGGGGACTATTTCTTTACTATCATTAATAGAACCATTCATCTGGTTGCAACTTGAAAAAAAAATTAGTTTGTTTCCATTAGCACAAAACAATAGAAACTGATGTTTTTAGATCTTTGTTATACAGTTTGTTAAGGTTCAAATAGCAAACCCTTTTTATTTTAAAACTAGGGGCCCAGTGCATGAATTCGTGCACCTTGAAAAAGGAACTGTGGGCCTTGAGGCTGTGTTGGGCACAGGGGTGGGTCTCGGCCCATCCTCTGCACCCCCACCTGGCCCCTCCCTGTCTGCCGGCAGCCCCGCTCCTGCCGCCATAATGGTCCCACGTGCTGATGGCACCAGCCCCACTTGCACCTGCTGATGGCGCAGAGCTATCCTGGCTGGTGCCAGCAGTAGATGTGAGCAGGGGCGGCACTGTCAGTGGGTGTGAGCAGTGGCTGCTCCCCCAATTGCCCCTCAGGAGCAGGGGGAGGTGGAGAAGCCCTCAGGGGCAATCAGGCTGGCAGCCGCTGCTCACACCCACTAATGGAGTCGAGTGATCAGGACTGGTGCCAGGCACCCTCAGTGGGTGCGAGCGCCGGGTGGGACTGCTGCGCGCGAGAGTAAAGAATTTTTGATTACCACCAGAGGCTCGCCCCGATGATAGCAACCATCTACCTGCCACGGAGAGGCACGGAATAGATCCTTCCTTATAGCCCTCAGAAGAAACCAAGACTATCAACACCTTGATCTTGGATTTAAGCCTCCAGCATTGTGAGAAAACCAATTCTGTTGTATAAGCCACCTAGTCTGTGTTACTTCATATTTGCCCTGACACACTAGTTTGCTTCTTATCTGACTATTCTTCATCCCTTTAATGTTTATAGAAGCACTGTACTTACGTTACTTTATAATAACACTCTAGTTGTTTATCTTTTGATATTATAAAGCTACTGTTTTGTACTATCAACTCTAAAAGTATATAATTTGCGACACCTATCCTACACATCTACATGAACAATTCTCATTACTTGAATTTTTAGCCTGTTTCATTTTCAAAAAATTTTTGTGGTATCTAACAAAAATGCAAGAATTTGTTTAAAAATAAGCACATAGAGAAACAGGGGTATAGAACATATTTTAGGTAAATCTAGAAAACGGTTAAGATATAATTCATACCCTTAAGACACTGTCAGGTACTAGGGGTAGGTTGTAAATTTGAACTTCTTAACCATGAAAGCAATGAAAAAGACAAATTCAGTTACAGGAGTCAGAATCTCCAAATGATAAAAAAACAAGAGATTTTTTTTTATTATTCATCTATGAGAAATATTTCCCGTGGGTCCTCCTGAAAGAAACACTATCTGATGTAAGAGGCTATTTTCTATATTTCTATAACAAATGCAGCCAATTTTATGAAACATAAAATCTGGCACCAGGACGAGCTGCATTGCCTAATGACCCCCTGTCCTGGCACTGACCAATCAGTAGAACCTGAAAGGGCACACCTGGAAAGATGCTGAATATTCTATTGAACCTTAGCCAGTTTGGTTCAGTGGAGAGAACCTCAGCTGGAGGACTGAAGGGTCACAATTTCAATTCCAGTCAAGGGCACATACCTTGGTTGCAGGCAAGATCCCAGGGTGTGTGGGGGAGGCAACCAAACAATGTGTTTCTTTCTGTCTTTTCTCCTCTCTTCCACTCTCTCTAAAAATCAATGGAAAAATATCCTCAGGTGAGAGTTAACAACAACAAAATAAATAAAAATAAAACCAGGAAAATAAAGAAATAAAGAGTATACTTTTCTTTTACCATATAATTAATTTTGGAAATATGACAGTACATTCAGAAATATGTCTTGGAAAAATCAGTGACTAATTATTATTTAAATCTTTTAATTGTCAATTAATACCAGCATACCTTTAATTTATTAAGAAA
>NW_006299390.1:5566872-5579971 GCF_000327345.1 Myotis davidii | reverse complement strand
TTGATATTTCTTTTTCACTGGCTATATATATATTTTTTAAGATTTTTAAATTGATTTTTAGAGAGAAGGGAAGGGAGAGGGGAAGAGAAGAACATCAATGTGGAAGCGGAAACATCAGTTGACGGCCTCCTGCACACCCTACTGGGGGTGGAGCCTGCAACCCAGGCATGTGTCTTGACCTGGAATGGAACTGGCAATACTTTGGTGCACAGGATCATGCCCAACCAACTGAACCACACTGGCCAGAACTCACCAGCTATAGTTTGACATAACATTACTATAAGTGTAGTAAATGGAAACAAACAAAAAAAAAAACAATTTTTAATCTCTAGAATAATAAAGAAAATAGTGAACTAAAAGTCTAATTTTCCCATTCTAGTAACATTTTGATGTTTTCAAAACTCACAATTCAGAGTTAAATATTTCTTTTAGAAAAAACAATAAACAATGAGCTCCTTTGTCACCATTAATATTATCACTGCTCCAATGCATGAAAGAGATTCCAATAGTGTAAGAGGACTTACTTTATAATAGTGAAGCAAGTCATCTGGTAGAACCAGGCCAGTATTTTAACATTTCACAAGTGAAATGTTTGCAATTGTAATGTTTAATCTAATACATAGATATTGGTTGTAGATGTTTTGGAAAAATTAAAATACTACCAACACTTTAAAAGAGTTTGAGAGTTCTAAACACCAACACTTAGAATAGTTATGTGAGAAGAAATTTTCTGTAACTTTTCAGGAAAACAATACCAATTCTATTACCAGCCTCCCCCAGGCCCCCCCGCCCCCCCAAAAAAAGTTTATGTCACCTAAAGAAATTTCTATTTATTTTTTTCCTTTCTACATATCTTTCAGTGATTTTTATATCTATTGGAAAACTAAAGGCAAACCCACCTAATTTTAATAATGTACTTGACCTGAGAGATTTCAGGCAAATGAACTTCTAAATATCACAAAAAAGCTGAAGTAATTAAAAAGGGTTTAAAATGAGGATTTAAGAGTTGCATTACCAACTGTTTTCATGGTTCAGTTACCTGAAATCTTAGACAAATCTTACTTTTTAGACTGAAAAATACATTTCTGACATTGTGCCAACCAATCTGATTAATTCAGATATCCTAGAGCCAACCTCACCTGATTGTTCTGGAAATTGATGTTATGTTATCCTCATTGTGTTTTCTTCTTTTAAAAAATTACCAATTTTTTTAGTCTTTGGGGGCTCAATAAATAACATTTATTTTCTCTGCCTGCAATCTAAAGCAATTGAGTAATAAGGAAACCTAGTAAGGCAAAATGGAAACCAAAATATTACTTTTATTACTGATAAGGCTGATATTAGAGAATGCGGCTCACGTCTCTAAATAAGGGGCTTCCTAATACTCAGCACCAGAATTAAATAGACTCACCTACAACAGATGTCTCCTGTCCTATAACCCAGACGTTAAAAGATATTTATAAGACATAAAACTGTCACTCTGATTAAATATTTTTGTTTTGAAAAGTAGTTTACTGTTTCATAACCTACATTATTTATAGTAATGCAAATAATTATAATTGTTACTTTTAATGACTTAATGAGTATTTCTTAAGTTTATCAGCGTTAATACCTAGTACTATATACATCAATAGCTATAATATGCATAACTAAAGCTCTTTGTGGTCTCTAGTAATTTACAAGAGTGTGAAGGAGTCTTGAGAGTTAAATGTTTGGTAACTGCTGGTGTCACTGAGCCTCCTGAGTTTTAATGGGCTTAACAGAGGGGTGCAATACATACACGTGCTATCTATGAATTGTAGTTACATGTTATTTCTGTATGGTTTTTCTAATTTTTTTCTCTTGTTAAAAGTCTTTTATATTTTCAAGTTTCTCTTACCTTCTAGAAAATAATTTTATGAAGTAAAATTGAGACATAATAAAATGCTCACAAAACAAATCTAAATATTTCATTGTATTATGTGATTCTTTCATTAATAATAAGTACTTTTGATCTAATGCCCTAATTCTAGGCAGGATTTCACTGAGCCTTTGATGATGATGATGATGATGATGATGATGATGATGACGACGACGATGATACTAATTAAAAACTTTCACTTAATCTTCTCAACAAACTTTTGATGTAGATTAAATTATTATTCACATTTTGTTCATGAGAAAACTTTAGGCCAATAACTTGAGAAACTTAACTAATATTACACAAGTCAAGGGTAAACATGCTTTAAAGCTTATGCCTTGTCTACATCTAGAATCAAAGTTTTGTGTCTACCAGGATCATCACGTAAAGTAGAAGACTTGTTTCTCCAGTTCTTGTTACTATGTTTTAAAAGTTTGTTAATGTTCAGACTATCAACTTCTTTAAAACCAGGAAAGCTTGGCCCTGGCTTGTTGGCTCAGTGGATAGAGCGACAGCCTGTGGGCTAAAGGGTCCCAGATTTGATTCCGGTCATGACCCTGTTGCAGGCTCTATCCCAAGTAGTGGGTGTGCAAGAGGCAGCTGATCAATGATTCTCTCATCATTGATGTTTCTTATCTCTCTCCCTCTCTTTTCCTCTCTGAAATCAATAAAAACATATTAAATAAATAAATAAAACCAAGAAAGCTTGTTTTATTTTTTTATCTCAAGCATAACAACAGTATGGTATGCATATATGGTGTCCCCAAAAATGTATATACACACTCTGAATAATTATAAATGCAGTAATTATTAAAATACCTTTTATATTTAAAATTGAGCTATCAGCTGTTTAAGTCTATATACATTTTGGGGGGACACCCTATATATTACATATAGGTGGCTTTTATTGAAAAAACCCACTTACTGAAATTATGGGAAAAAATTGATTTATCATACTTCTATCCAAAGACTTGCAAAGCGATTAAGAAATAAAATTTGAAGAGAAGCATAGATGTGGGTGAAAACAATATGTTTCTTAAAGTACAATCATTTTACTTAAAGAAAAGACTCACTCAGAGGCTTTTTACCCCTTTATTTAAATTTTAAATAACCTATATATATATAAAGCCAGCGACCATAACAACCATAACAACTAGTTGCTATGACTCCCACTGTGGCCAGCAAACCACCCGATCAGGGGGTGGGGCAATTGCCAACATCCCGCAGCCCCTCCCCCCCAGCTGTCCATGCCCCCAATAGGCCCCCAATACCATGATCAACCCATAGCTCCTTCCCCTGGCCAGCCCCACACCTGATCGACCCCCACCACAATAGGGGGTGGGGCCTGAAGGCCAACCTCCCACAGCCCCTCCCACAGCCAGCACCGCCCCTGATAGGCCAGCAACCCCTCCCCCTGGCTGGCCCCACCCCTGATTGCCTTCCCCACCCCAATTGGGGCCAGTTCAGCTGGACCCCACCTGTGCACCAATTCGTGCACTGGACCTCTAGTTTTATATAAGAGCAGTAATTTAAAAAAATATATCTGTATTAGTTTCAGAGAGGATGGGAGGGGAAGAGAGAAAGATAGAAACATCTATGATGAGAGAGAATCATTAACTGGCTCCCTTCTGCACACCCCCTACTGGGTATTGAACCCACAAACTGGGCATGTGCCCTTTATCGGACCCTTTATTCTATAGGCCTATGCTCTATCCACTGAGCCAAACTGACTAGAGCTGTAATTTTGCTTTGAGACTGATTTCCCTGCTAGTTCCAGGCCTGGGGCAATTTAATTAGATGTACAGGGCATCCGGAAGCCAGATTCTGTTTGAGTGACTTTAGGAAAGTCTGAGCCAACACAGGACATTCATATGAAAAAGCCACCAGAAACAGCTTGGATGGGCCTCTCTGAAATCAATAAAAATATATTTAAAAATATATAAAAAACCATAGAAATTCAGGGATGACTTAAATGAAAATTCAGAAACAACTCTAGCTCAGGATCTGAGGAGTCTGTAATGGGTGTTGGCCAGGGCTCCTGTCGTCCCAAGACTTGCATGGTGCCAGGGGTTCCACTTCCAAGGTGACTCACTCACATGGCTGTTGGCTGCAAACCTCTGTTCCCTGCTGACTATTCACAAGTGTTTCTTGCCCCATGGGTCTCTCCATAGAGCTGGTGGGTGTCCTCATAACATGGCAGTTGGCTTCCCCCCGAGTGAATGATCCAAGGAAAAGCAAGGTGAACATTGAGTGTATTTTATGATCTAGTTTTATATCATACTAGAAGCCCACGCACGTGGTCTTCGGTTGTTATGGTGTTAGGGCCACTGGGTTTTTTAATATAAGTAGTATAATTTCTGTAAGATCCTTTTGGTTACGCAGGTCAGCTACATTCAAGTGGGAATTGATTACTTCAGGGCATGAATACTACAAGGCAGGAATCATTGGGAACTATTTTGGAGGCAGGCAAATAAGAGTATTTAAATTTTTTAAAACATTAGTTTGCTAAACTTCAAATAATAGTCAATTCTGACTTTTTAACTTGATTTTTTTTTACCATTTTACCCATTTTCTTTCTCTTTTGCACTCACTTTTCTCCTCTCCCCAACACCATATCTTTCTTTTATTGCAGCATATTACAAAAATTAGTAGAGAGCAGAGAAGAAAGATCATGGCTGTGGAATCGTTTAGGACCAGCCATCATTTCTAAGTTTTCAATATACTCATATAGAAAGTATAAAACTGGGATATTTATACTTACCTTGCAGGCTAATGGCAAAATTAAATGAGATCTATCATGCGATAAATGAAAGGTGAACATGGTTGTGCTGTGCACAGGCAGGCTAAATGGTCATATCAGATAGTGGAAAAAGAAAAATTGAATTTATTCAGGGAAGGGGGATGGGAGATGGAATATCCAAAGGAAGGGCTTCCCAGCACCGAGCCACAAGGACACTGGGTCAGTCAATGATGGCAGCACCCAGGGCTGGAGTTTCATCCTTATAGGCAGTCACTGGCGGGGAACTTTTGTCGTCAGTGGGTCTGGGGGCTGAGCTGGTGAGCTTGGAATCCAGATGGAATGCAGGTGTGCAATCAGGTGTCTTCAGGACAGTCTCCATTCCTTGTATGGTCTGACTCATAGTGTCCAGCAAGTTTTTCATGGTCCTTTGTCTGTGCTGGGAAGCTTATAAATGGCCACTAAGGATTGTATTGTCCTACAGTCCTAACAATAACTGTTCAAGAAATATTCATCCTGTATGCTTCAGTTTAAATCTCTGTCATTTCCTGTATTGTGCCTTGGAAAAATGTGAGGTGAAAGTATTTAGTGAATGCATTTACTATAATTTATTTATTTTCATTTTTTAAGTGACTACCCCCAGCTCCCTACCTAAACATTTAATGATAGCTCCAAGGAATTAGGTAATATGTTACCTTTTAAAAATAAAAACAAATTAACATTCCAGAGTATCTATGGCATCTAGAAATTGAGTTACCTATAGCCCTCAATATTTTGTTTTCATAATGTGAATAAGAAGATGTCAGTACTTTTCTTTTTTTATTCTTGATAATGTTAATGTGTTTTTATGATATTATGATTTTATAATATTATGATATTATATTTATGATATTATGATATTATATTTTTATGATTTTATGGTAGCTTGTGTCAGTTTATACTGTGATACCAAAGGAAACAGAAAATGTATGCCTTTTTCCAATTAGAGACCATTTCCAGTCAATACTACCACTGACTCAGACTGTACTGAAAATGTCAGAAAACACAGTATTTATCTATTTATATTTTTTCATCTAACTAATGGATTTAATATTTTGCCTTTATGATAATCAATTAGTTATTATTAGAAAGGTTTCTGGATGCGATGTTAAGTAAGATACAGCAGTTTTTGAGTTTAGCATATGCATGAGCATAATTTATATAATTTTAGTTCAATCTGTACTGTGAAATTGGTAACAGGACATGACATAACTGAAACTTAATGCAAGAGTGGTTTTCTTACTCCATATCACAACTATCACAATTTTAATACTAAATGGTTTATCATTTTTTAACTAACTAGGCTTTTTTTTTCTCAGTGATAAACTTAAAGAGCAGTCTAGAGTTTTATAAATATCTGCAAATGTTATGTAAATTTTTGGTCACACTTAAAGTAATAATTTTCATTTTCACTTGAGTTGAATATACTTTTAAGTATCTGAGTCAAATACATAAATATAAGCCATAAATACTATTCAACAAATGCTTCAACATCTTCTTTTTCTCTTTTCCTGATGTTTCATTAGTGACATTTTTAAATCAAATTTAACTAATCCTTGGTTTAGTCTCCAAACAAGATATGGGTTAGTGAGCAGGCATCCGAATGACAAAAGAACTGCTCACTTAGAGGATGCTTTAAAATATTTTGTTCACTGAAAAAAATGCAAGCCTCCAGATTTTTCGGACCTTCATGCTCTGACTTTTCAGTTTGGTGTTAACAGTGTACGGAAAAATTTGAAAGGCCACATAATCCATCAATATTATATTTGCTACAGCCTGAGTTTCATTCAACTTCAAAGTATTTTTATGGCTTTGATAATTTTCCTCCTTTAATGATGTCAGTCCTAGATATATTGCATTTAATATTCTTTGCCTGGCTTGCTCTTATTAGCAGTTAGCACTTTATGTGGAACATATTTTGAATTCCTGACATCAGTTATTCCACCTTTTTTGACGGATCAATATGGTAGTGTTTAATTCCGGGTGCGAAGAGGACATATTTTCAAATTGCACATGTAATTTGAAGATTATCTGTTCTGTGTAGCCACCTGTATATGTGATAAGTGGATATGTGTGTTTAGAAACTAGCAGCTTAAGATAATCAGACCCTTTAATATTAAAAATAAAAATTGAAGAAACTAAAATTTTGGCTTACCAAAAATCAAGCTGAATGGAAAACATTCAAAGGCACCAAGGATTACAGCACTTAGAAAAGGCCTTTTTAAGATGTAAGCAGGAGCATCCAACTATCCTTTGATGGCTTCTATGTGCATTTAGCACAACATGGGAAACACATTGCATATAAGAACATAAATGGCATGGCTCGTCCCCTCAGGTGGATTATGGTCAAATTTGGGACATAGGCATTAAACAAATACTCTTATGTATTTATAGGTTGTGTTAGGTGGAATAAAAGAGAATGAAAAGGAACTTTGAAAGAGATTAACTTGAGGAACTGAAAGTCTATTGGTGAATCAAGGAAAATCTCTCTGAAGAGAGATATTTAAGTTAGGATCTAAGGTATAAAAGACGAGTCTGAAGAACAGCATTCTAGAGGATGGATGAGTTTGTGTAAAAGCCTGAGAAAAAAAATAATCTTCATAAAGTGGAGAAAAAGAAAGCTTTTGATGATGGATTATCCAAAACAAATGCCATGATGTAGTAAAGTATGTTTAGTTTTATTAGTCAGAGATTGTTTATGTACCACAGAACTTACTTTGTACATTTCATAGTACTTGGTGTATATTAGATGACCAGTAAACATTTAGTGAATAAGTACATAAACATGTTTAATGGTAACAAAAGTAAAAGGGGAGGAAATGATAATGGTATATCAGTTATTCAACCTTTTCATATGATTGTGAGTCATAAATGAGATCACCAATAAAATGTGCTGATCTCAGAGTCTGGCACATAGAAAGTGCTTGATTTCCACACAATACAATTTACAGATGATGTATTAGAGAGCTGTACACTTGAAAATATGTAATTTTATTAACCAATGTCACCCTAATAAACTCAATACTTTTTTAAGTAAAAACAATGAAGTTCCTACTTTGCTCTTGAACTATACTAAATAACTATCTAAATTGCTTAGAGAAAAATAATTTCACAACTTTTAAGTGAAATAATTCCTATATCTTTCCAGTAAAATTATTATTAATTGCTTGAACTGAATGCTGTCAATGTATTTCCCTCCCCGGTTCCTATATGGATGGCAAAAGTAAACACCTTTCCTTTCACATTCAAACACACACACTCTTTTACATGTGTCATCAGTAAAGTTTTTGGGATAGATAATGGCCTCAAAACTTGTACCTTCCTTCTAAGTAGCAAAATGTGTGTCATTTTCAGTAGCAAATGTCCAATTATAAGCCTTGTTTTAAATACAGTTCTAAAGTTCTCTCAACTCCTTCAGCTGGAAGACCAAACCTAAAAGTCCTTATGTCTGGACATGAAGTTCTTCCCTTTAGCTTATTGGAGTAGAGGTTGTATTAGTTAAATCAGGCAATGTGTTTTGTTTATTTATTTCTAAATAAAACTCCGAAGATTTCTGTTGCTGAAAGAAAGTCTGTTTTGGAAGTATTATTCTCAGTGCTTAAATCTCATGCCAAAACTTATGAAGATTGCTGTTGCTGAAAGAAACTCTATTTTGAAATTATTATTCTCAGTGCTTAGAAAGATATATTCATTTTTCTCAGCTACCATTGGTTAAGCATTATCTAAATATGATCAAATATTTTCAATCAGTTAGAGCATTCAAAAATAAAATATTAAACACGGTAGATAAAATTGAAATATGTTCCATGGTTTCTATGAAATTGCATTCTTATAGGTAATTTGTATGTTTTTATTTCCTTTAATATGGCTGTCAAGTTTAGTGCATTCAACTAGACCATGTCATTCATGGCTAGGTGAGTTCAATTTCCTCTGTTACATAATCTCTTAGAATCCCCATCGAGCCTGCCTGCCATTGATCACAAAAACTGAGCAAGAACTTACGGATGGTTTAGTGTGAATTCATTAGTCTATTTTTTTTTAAATGACATAAAGCACTACTGAGTAAAGCACAATAAAATCATTTTATGTGTTAATACAGTGAAATGTTATTATATTATCACTTTTACAGCTAAATATGAAAATAAAATTAAATGTTAAAAATAACATAAAAAATAACTTGTATGCATGCATATAAGCCTAACCAATGGACACAGACACCAGGGGGAGGGCATGAGGAGCCTAACCAATGGACACAGACACCAGTGGGGAGGGTGGGAGGCAATGGGGGGATAAGGACACATATGTAATACTTAATCAGTAAAGAAAAAAATAAAACAAATAAGATAAAAATAAAGGTACAATAAATAAAGTAATCCTTCCTTTTTTTGTCCTGGGACAGTGATGGTGAATCATTTCCTATCTCTGAGAAAGTGCTAGTGATCTGTAATACCCATGTTCTCCTTTTCTTCTTGGGCACAGAGAAGTCAATTCTGGATAATGGTTTATGAGCTAAAATGATGACTATTTTCAGGCTTGTCCCATTAAATCTCCACTGAATAGAGAGGATAATAAGGACCTAGAGGAAAGGAAACCTACAAAATGGAAGGCCTGGATCTCTGAATAACTACATGGATCACAATTCCTCCTTCCACCCCCCAAGCCCACCTCTCATACCAACCTACACTGAATTGTGAGTGACAAATAAGCTTTTGTTGCCTAGTGCCACTGATATTTTGTCGTTGTTTGTTATAAAAGTTAGCTTACCCTGACCAATCCAATACTTAATTTTCTATAGGAAATAATATCACTGAGTTCAATCAGAATCCGTGGGTGTTAGAGGTTCCACATCCATGGATTCTGGATAAAATAAATAGTGGTGGGACCTACTAGTACAAAATGTTTACTATAGAAAGATCAATTATACCACAGAGGGACAAATTTCATGAAATTGCATAAGAAGTATTGACTTTATGTTTCTATGGAATGGAAGGTCTAGTTTCAGGTGTTCTAAATAGAAAAACAAACTGCCCAAAAGGAATGCTGATTTCCATCACTATGTTGATAGTGTTTTGTAGCACATGCTCTTCACAGACTGCAATACTCGGGATTTGTTCTCTGGGGAAAAGCTGATCTTACAGGGAGCTAGCAATTGGTAAAAATTGCTCAAACCTGAAATAGTGGAGTAACAAAGGCAGAGAACAAACTGCAGCTCCACACGGTGTCCATCAGCAACCTGACGCAGATGCTAGCAAGACAGTTCTGAGAACTAAGACTCTACTACTTTCAGACTAAATTTTAAGGAAAAGCAAAAGCAAAGATAGGTGCCCTGATTATATATACATATGCAAATATTCTTCCTCAGATTAGACCTCATAGAAAAACAGTAGAGGGATTCCAAAATGTGGGTGGAGTAAGTGGAAGCTCCATTGACACACTTCCAGGGCCAAACTGGAGTTACAACTAAAATACAGAAAAAAACATCCTAAAAAACAGTAATAGAGTACACAGCTGAGAATATGAACTGGGATAAATTCTTCTCTCAGTCACATGCATTACGGGCTTTCAACACTTCCTTGGAGAAGAGAAGACAGAATCCATATGTTTTACTGGCAATGTTGTATGTGCACAATGATGCATAAAATATTCTCATTAATAAGTGAAGCTTCAGTCATTTTCAGTAAACAGCTTTGGGTTTTTGGTTCGCTTAGGGGTTTTATTGTTTTTTATTTTATTTTTTCCACTACCATTTACCTCCTCTATGCCCTCTTCCAAGCAAATCGCATGGGTATGTCTAATTTCAACTGGGAAATGTACCATGTCCCTAAAAGACAGGGAGCTAGTTATATTGGTGATCTGACATAGTAACATCACCTTATTTTAGCAACTGTTTTGAAGTATAAATTCTAACTCAGGCATATTTTCTCAGTAAGAGTGTAAACAGCACACTGCAAGCCTGAAATCCTCTTATTTAGTCTGTTTTGTTGTTCACACCTACAGAACTATGGGGTGATTGTAATGGATTGATGTATTTTTTATTGCTCTTTCACTGGATTTAAAGAACTTCTTTATTCAGTTAACCATTTGCACTTATGCAATCTCCAGTAGAATAGCAATATTTGTGGTTTGAGTTATTTAAACAATGTGTGAGAGAAATGTAAACAACAAGCAAACCATCAAAAATCGTCAGAAGAAAATCTAAGTCTGTACTAATGGAATAACTTCATTCTTAATTATGCAGAGCTCAAGTTGTCTAGTTAAGGGTGTAGAGTACATTCCTCCCAACCCTCTGTAACCACAAACCTCTCCCCACACTTGTTTCCTGCCTGGGGCTCCTGGCCTCTTCTATTCTCCTGTGATGAAGTTCTATAGTTGTGCCACACTGATAAAACTCACCTATTATTAAAAAGTGTCACTGCAGAAAATTATAGAACATGTTATTCACATAAATGTGTGCAAATCAAAAATATAGAAGGCAATTGCATTTTCATAGTATTTTAAGGCTGGAAACTGGAAATAAGGTTAGACAAATAGCATTTCGTATGTGATCATGACGTAAAAGATTTATGTAGCATGCTCAGTGATTCCCTATACAATCCCCAAGGATGTAATGCTGTCATAATTTTGTAAATAAGTAAGTCACTCAAAATTAAACAGCCAGCAAGAAGTAAGTCTGCATTTAAACTTAGCCCAACCTTAAACTTTCCCATATTTTTCTCTAATTTTTTTTTACAGGTAGTATAATGAATCTGTGCTTTCCTACAAACATATTTTATGTTAAATAATTTGGGATAAGCATTTTTTTTTAAATTTCACTAACGAAACATACATATTAACTTTATGAGTTAGTAATATATAATCACTTTGGAAAATTTAGAAGACACAGAATATTATACAATGTAAAAAATAATTCAGCAGAAAATCACTGTGAAAATTTGGTGCACAGCATTGAATGAATATTCTAAAAAATAAAATAGGGATACTTTTCTATATTCTAAAATGTAATTTTAATAACTACATAATTTTCCATTTTAGGAATGTGTCATAGTAATTTTAACAGCCTCCCCCTTATTTTATTTATTTATTTTTGCACATCAAGATTGTTTCTAAAGCTTGGCTATTTAAAATGCTAGAGTGAGGCTTTGGGCTGGCTCAGTTGGTTGGAGTGTCATCCCATACACCAAAAGGTTGCAGGTTCGATTCCCAGTCAAGGCACATACCTAAGTTGTAGGTAACCCATCATGTTTCTCTCTCAAATTGATGTTTCTTCTCTCTCTCTTTCTCTCTCTCCCTCTCTGAAATCAATAAACCTATCTTCTGGTGATATTTTAAAATGTTTTTTAATAAATTAAAAAATAAAACTGCTATAGTGATATCTTGGTATATACTTTTATGCCCATCTCTATTTTTTTCATATAAACTTTCAAAAGAGAACATACGTAATCTTAGACTTTGCATACATAATCCCAAAAGGTGTAACAGAAAAGTTTACTAAATTGCACTGTTAGCAATAGTGCCTGTTTCTCAATAGTTTTTTTAATATAAGGAATAACTTATACCCCCAGAACAGAAAATATTATCTTGTTTTGATTTGCAACTCTCTGGTTATTAGTAAGTTAAAAAAAATTTTAGCCTATTGGTATTTCCTTGCATACGAGTTGTTTTCCCTATTCTTTGCCCATTTTCCTACTAAGGAGGAACTCTCCCCAAAGGCTTCTATAATATCATTCTATTCAGACCTGTTATTTTCTCTCAGCACACCAGTTTTGCCTTTTGATTAAAATTTAGAGGATCACACCTTGTTGAAGTAGCTCTTCTAGTCTCCCAGTATTATAGAATTCTAGTATAAAATGTTTGGATTCAGACATCCTGGGTTTGAATCCAAGCTCAAATACTAGGCAGGATATGGGACCTTGAGTAAGTCACTTTATTCCCCAAGGCTTAATTTCTTTTCTTTCTTTTCTTTTTGGTAAAGCGTGCGTAATAATTTTACCTATGACATTGGTATACATAGGACCTGATATAGCAAGTACTCGGTAAACTTTATTATTATTTGTATTGGTGTTGGTCTTATTATTATTAAACTAGGGGTCCGGTGCACGAAATTCATGCACTGGGTGTGTGTGTGGGGGGGGTGTCCCTCAGCCCAGCCAGCCCCCTCTCACATACTGGGAGCCCTCAGGCATTGACCCCCATCACCCTCCAATCACAGGATCGGCCCCTTGCCCAGGCCTGACCCACATTTCCCCCCATCGGGGATCCTCATTTCCCCCCATCACTGGTTCTGCCCCCAGCCCAGGGCTGACCCCCAGACCCCTCCATTTGCTGGCTCTGCCCCTTGCCCAGGCCTGATGCCTCGGCCAGAGGCGTAGACCCCCATCACTCTCCGATCGCCTGATCGGCCCCTTGCCCACGCCTGACCCCTC
>NW_006299390.1:5564896-5566412 GCF_000327345.1 Myotis davidii | reverse complement strand
GGCAGGGGGCTTCTTCCTGCTTTCCCTTTCACCTCCCTGCATTGTGCCTACATATGCAAATTAACCGCCATCTTTGTTGTCAGTTAACTGCCATCTGAGTTGGCAGTTAATTTGCATATAGCCCTGATTAGCCAATGAAAAGGGTAGCGCCGTAAGCCAATTACCATTTTTCTCTTTTATTAGTGTAGATGATGGCACCGAGCATTAAGAAAGCAAAATGATCTGTTAACTAATCTTCATCAGGGATCTTCTTTCACTTTTATGAATCTTTTGTGCTTTGTTACTCTGCCTTTTTTTAGATATACAATTTATTGATTTTACAGAGAGTAAGGGAGAGGGATAGAGAGGTAGAAATATCAATCAGCTGCCTCCTGCACACCCCACCCCTGGGGATTGAGCCTGCAGCCAAGGTACATTCCTTTGACCAGAATCAAACCCTGGACCCTTCAGTCCACAGGCCATCTCTCTATCCACTGAGACAAACCAGTAGAGCTTTCCTCTGCTTTTTATAGGTAGCGCCTAACCTCAAAGGAGGGAGTCTAATGAAATAAATAAATAATGGAGTAGGTATTTTTAAAAGAGTAAGACCTAACTAATATCATGTCTCAGCTAACTGAGTAGGGCACCAATTCTTGTGCTGTATTTTTGACTGGTGTACAGCTGAAACATGTCACTCCCTAGCAAAAGTTTCTGATTTCTAAAGGAAACTCAGAGACACATGGAGAAATATCAATTTGACAAACTTAGGGATCCAAAACAAACACATGAACAAAAAATAAACAAATAAACCCAAGATGCCCAGAACTAAAATTTCCAGAAGTAAGAAAATACACTTAATTTATTTTACTTGATAAGAATGTTGTTTCATAGGACACATTTGTAATACCTTAACCAATAAAGAAATTAAAGATAAAAAAGAATGTTGTTTCATGCAAAACATACATTATCCTAAATTATCTATCTGTAGATCTATCTATTGATTGATTGATTGATTCTTACCCTCACTAACTCTAGATAGATAGAGATTAAAACATATACTTAAGTATATCTCCCTGTTTTCAATTATTAAGCAGGTTGGGATCAATTTATAACTATTTTAGAGTCCTACTTGTAACAATTTTCATTTGAAAGAAATAAATCCTTCCCTAGCTATTTTGGCTCAGTGATAGAGCATTGGCCTCTGGACTGAAGAATCCCCGGTTGGATTCCAGTCAAGGGCACATGCCCGGGTGTGGGTTTGATTCCCAGTGTGGGGTGTGCAAGAGGCAGCTGATCAATGATTCTCTCTCATCATTGATGTTTCTATCTCTCTCCCTCTCCCTCTCCCTTCCTCTCTGAAATCAATATATCATACACACACACACACACACACACACACACACACACACACACACACACTAGGGGCCCGATGCACCAAACTCATGCAAGAGTAGGCCTTCCTTCCCCTGGCTGCCGGCATTGGCTTCCCTCTGGCACCTGGGACCCAGGCTTCCCTTGCAGCCTCAGCTTTGTCTGG
>NW_006299390.1:5553638-5564473 GCF_000327345.1 Myotis davidii | reverse complement strand
TAACATCTCACAGAACTGGACAGTGCTATTCATCAGGCATGGTGTCAGATTCCTCGCATCACCTTTCAACATCTCGTGGAGTCAATGCCAAGAGGAATCGCCACGGTATTGAAGGCAAAAGGTGGCCCAACGAAGTACTGATGGGGTGGTCATAATAATCTGGCCACTCAGTGTGTGTGTGTGTGTGTGTGTGTGTGTGTATTTTTTTTTTAATTAAGAAAGAAATCCTGACTATGATCACAACAGCCATTATAATGGACCACAGGTAGATTTTATGTGCTAACCAAAATGGACTAGAAAGAGTCACTGTGTAGTTCTAGTAGAACAAGCCAAATGTTTGAAGGGTAATGAAGTCATGATGACAGTCAATATCATTCATCTTCCATGGATTTTAAATCTTTGCTGAGAAAGCATGTACCAGTAAGAGGAAATTATTGGCTATTTAGTTAATTGAAGTCAAATTCAATGGATTCTGCTATTAACCAAAATTGAATGATTTCTTAAGTTGTTTCCCTAAGATGAACAAAGTATAAATCAAATATATGTTTGTGAGGCTTAGGTAGCTCAAATTAATATTCCTAATAACCATTTTATCCTAGTTTTTAAAATTCTATCTAAGTCTGAGGGACAGAATGGTAGCCAATAGGAGATTTTTATCCTTCAGGGGTTTACAATTTAATGAAAGTATTTTTTAAAAAGTGAAAGCACAAATGAACAAAATATTTAAAAACCAACTGTTATCAGTGCTAGAAAGGAAACCAGCAAAGGGCTGAACAGAGAATCTACAGGTAGCCTTCCTAGATAGGATGCTAGACGGAGCTGAGAGAAGGCCAGTGAGACCTGGACAGTGACCCAGCAGGGGACAGGAGCCTCACACAGGGCCAGAGAGGCAAACAAACCACACCTTACATGGCCTTAGGGTTGAAAGGAGTTGGATTAATGTGAACCATAGTGGCACGTTCTTGAAGGGCTTTAATCGGGGGAATGCATCATGCAAGGATATTTCAAAGAACATTATGGTGTTATCAGTGGGAAGCCTTCCCTTAGGGAAAAGAGATTTCTTGAATAGAAAAGTGTGAAGTATAGCACTTTCTTAGCTAACTTCTGAACTATGAAAAATCTGAACTGGATATTAAATACATCTATGAATCATATACATTAAACCAAATTATACTCAGTGTTGTTGTTGTTTTGTGGGTTTTTTTACGGGCAAATGATAGGTGTCCATAATGCAAATGAAGAAACGAAGAGATTGCAGAGAAAGGACAGCCAAGGGAAAAACTAAGGAAATTTGTGATGCTGTATAGCTGGAGAGCCCTAAAGTTAAAATAAGAATCCTATCTAATAAAGAAGGAATATGCTAATTAACCCTCACACTGTTGCAAAGATGGCAGCACCTACAGCCAATAAGGAGGGAATAAGTTAATTGACTGCCCCACCCTCAAAGATGGTGGCACCCACAGCCACAAGATGGCAGCACCCAGTCCCCTCAGCCCTGCTGGGGTGGCAGGCGGGCCTTGCTGAGTACCTGCCTCCAGAGTCCTTCAGTCCCCTCAGCCCCCCAGCCACCCAGGGCCAGCCCAAGGTGCAGGCAAGCCTTGGATGGCAGCTGCCCAGCCGCCCAGGGCCACCCAAGGCTCAGGTAACCAGGGCCTGCCGAGGCTTGTGCTGCCGGCAGTGGCAGCAGCAGAGGTGTGATGGGGTGTCGCCTTCCCCTGATCACTGGGTCGCCTCCCGCCCCTGAGGACTCCCAGACTATGATGGGGGCAGTCCGAGCTGAGGGACCCCCCCCACTCCAGTGCATGAATTTTCATGCACTGGGCCTCTAGTATAAAGAATAAAGATAAAATGAAATGAAAATGATAGTTGGAGTTACCTGAAAACTACAGGAATGTTGAAAGTGCATTTTGATTGGCCTCACTTCAAAAATGAGAGGCTAAGAATCTGGAATAGGTAAGGTTATAAGAATACACTGGTGACAAATAAACCACAGAGGAGAAATTCCTCTTCAAAACAAACAAAAAAAAAGACGATGCCACCTAAACATTTTTTATTACTACTTTGCCTCTAAATGGGTCTGGAGGAAGAAATATGCAGGTTTTTCTTCTAGTGAAGCATGGAGATTTGATTCCCTGAATATAAATCCACTTGTTTCCACAGAGAACCACTCTGAGGTGATCACTACAGTGCACAAGCTTACTCAGGGTCCTTCAGGGTTCGTCTGTGCTTCAGCATAAGAGGCAGAAAATGACTTCTTTATTCTTGAATTAAGAGAAGATGAAATAGAAACAGATAATGAAGAAAATGATAGCTCACTTGGTTATAACTATTTTTTAAGGAACTAGAAAATGAGACTGAGTAGTGGCACTTTGGGATTTGTTTCCATTCATTTTTAATGCTTAAATTTTTATTATAGAAAATTTTAAACATGTGGAAAGTAAACAGAATGATATAACACGCTCTATATACATTACCCAATCAATTGTTAATATTCTGTCATTCTTTTGTCATCTAGACCTTCACTCACTTTTTAAACCATCTTGAAACTACTGCTTTTTTAATTTGAGGGTTTGAACTTTTTTATGTTTGTGCAACATTAATTCTTAATAAGGGGATATGATTATCTAGGCAGTGTTATCTAACATTAGTTTATTTACGGCTAATATTAACTTGAAGATTTGATAGCAATAGAGGTAAAACAGAAAAAGTCTTTCTTCTCTGGCTTGTGTTTTATTCTGATTAAACTTGAAAATTGAATGGTTTGAATCTTCCAGAAGGGCCCTGGAATGGGAAGGTTTGAGGATTAGGCTTCTTCTGCTGTTATTGTGACCTTAACTGCTCTGTGACTTAGTTTCTCATTTGTAACTTGAGAGGACGGAATGCCATACTCCCCAAAGCAGGTCCTTCTTCCCAAGTGGCCTATACTTCTATGTACAAAAAGTGGCCTCTGCACTCCTCTTCACTACCCAGTGCCTGCCCTACCTTTTAGGGCAAGGCACAGTTCATAATTCCCATCTTGTTGTTAGACCCAATTTAATTCAATGCATCCAAAACTTTATGAGGGCTGATTATTTGCCAGATACTGTTCTAGGCACTAACGATACAGAAGTGAACAAAACTGACCCGAATCCCTGCCTTATTAAGTGAGGTATCACACATTCGAATGAGGTGTCACACAATGAAAATGATCATTCAAATATGTAATAGTAAGCATTATGTTAGGTGACAAGTGCTAAAGAAAAAAAAATCAAAGCAAGAAAGAGGAATATTAACAGTGTGTGTGATGTGTGGATGATGAGGGATAAAGGTTAGGTGGGATGGTCAGAAAGGGCCTCTGTGTAGAAGGTAAATTTGGAACCAAGATCTGAAAAGAATAAGGAAGCTGGTGATGTCCATATCTCGGAGAAGAGCATTGTGGACAGAGGGAACCTTAATTACAAAGATCTCATGATGGATTCTGACTGCTGTTTAAGGATGGTGAGGGGACAGGCGTGGCCAGAACCCAGTGAACAAAGAAGGGGTAAACTGTTGGGAATGGCCAGCAAATTGTGAAGGGCCTTGTAAATCTTGTATGACACTGGATTTTACTCTGAGTGAAATGGGAAATCTTTGAGGTTAAAAGAGCTGGTAGGATCTGATTTATGTTTTAACAAGGTCAGCACTCTGGCTAAGAAGAGAGCAGAAATGAGGAGACCAATTAGGCTACTGCCACTATCCAGATTAGGCGTTAGGGAACTTGCTGGTAGTGTGAGTAGTGAGAAGAGGGTTAGATTCTGGATCTGTTTCGAAGACATGAATGATAGGATTTGCTGACAGGTTTGCGGGTCTCCTGAGGGCGTGAGGGCTCAGGGTGTAATAGTGCTTAACTACCACCTCTAATACACGTGCAATCCATAATGTCCAGTAGACCCCTCACTCAGTCCCTCTCCACCTGCCCCACTGTCTGCCTGCTTCACCATTTCTCTGTCTCACATTCTCAATGTGTAGTTGTCCAGGGTATGAAGCATCATCAAGGGAAGTGTCCACGCATAATGTGCAGAGAGTGAAAAAGAAGCTCTCTTCACCCTTGTCCTTCAATGTGACACTATTGTGGGGCCCTTCAGCTTTTCTCTGAAACTGCATATCATTTCAAAGTTGACATAGAGCGTAAGGAAGATCTTGTCCGATGTTTTGTTTTATAGGTATGGACACTTAGATAAAATAAGTTAGATGACTCGCCTACGGGACAGGAAAGAGGAGAAATAAATAGCATGGAGTTCTCAAATACAAGGAGTAAACATATGGCAATTATGTGAGTAAATGACATAGTTTTAAATCCCAAAAAAGAAAACAAATAACAGAGTACAAAAAAAAAATGCTGTATATATCCCCAGAGACGACAAGTGAGTGGGATCAAAGGCAGTATTTTTGACATGATAGCAAAATAGTCAACTCATTATGCAAAGCTTTTGTTAACAGTTTTTTGATTCAACAGTTTTTAAGTTAATAGTTTTTAAATACTGATCTTCTCATTAATACCTCAGGATTTTTTAAATTTGTGGAAATTAAAGTAGAACACTTACACAACTTTGTACTGTTGGTCTGAACAACCAATGAAAATGGTTTCTAAAATAAAAGTATTCAATCTCTATTTTGTTTGCAAAATCAAACCTGTATTCCTCATTTACTTTTCAATAAACTAACTTGCAACAGAACAAAATTCAAAGCATTGATCTTATTTAGATTTTTATATCATTTGAAAATATTTTAATTAGTGTCAATTTGTGTTCATTTTTCAAAGTTAAATAGTAGCTTCAAAGTTATGTTGTAAAAAAAAGTTCTGCAGTGATAGCTTTATTATTTATTTGGTTAATTTCAATTTTTGTGAACATTTTACATTAATGAACATATACATATAAATG
This sequence comes from Myotis davidii, assembly GCF_000327345.1. Classification (NCBI taxonomy): domain Eukaryota; kingdom Metazoa; phylum Chordata; class Mammalia; order Chiroptera; family Vespertilionidae; genus Myotis; species Myotis davidii. The sequence goes on along the minus strand of NW_006299390.1, from coordinate 5,559,572 downwards.
TAAGCAAAGGCTTAAAGATATATTTTCCCCCATAAATCTATAACAATAAAAGCATAATATGCAAATCGACTGAACAACTAAATAGCAGAATGACTGTCCAAACGACCTTTCGATGACCACCCTATGACACACACTGGTGCCAGGCCAGCCAAGGCAGGTGCTGTTGAGATTGGTCGGGGGGGCCCCCACCATTGCCCCACAATCGCCCCTCAAAGGGAGGCCCAAGCAGGCCAAGTGATCACACCCAACATTTGTCACCCGCAGAGGGAGGCAACTGGTGGTGGGGGTGGGGGGTAACACCACACAGATGGCAAGCAGTGGCAGCGGTGTGGGTGGGGCCAGCTGCCAGTACCCAGGGGAAGGAATGGCCCAATAGGCCCTGATCGCTGGCCAGGCCTAGGGACCCTACCCAAGGGGTTTGGATTGCAAGAAGGTGCAGGCCGAGCTGAAGGACACCCCCTGTGCTTGAATTTTGTGCACAATGCCTAATTTATATATAAGTATGAAGAAAATACCTGTTTATCTTAACTCAGGCACCATTCATGCCTAACTAGAACCTTTAGAATGATGCAAGAAAATAGTTCTTAGCTATTGCATTATTTCATGGTAAGGGAAAATACAGAAAAAGAATACCCAACCTAGTTTACACTTAATCTTAACTTTTCTGGGTTTTAGTTTTTTTAATCTGAAAAACTGAGTTATTATACTTGCCTTAGCTACCTGATTAAATAGTTATAATGATCAAATAAGATAATGCCTTTGAAAGTCCCTGATACATTATGACAATGCCGGTAGTATGAGCTTTCAGAAAACATGATCAATTTCTCTTTTCCCTGATGAGAAACAAGTGTTTCCATGTTCTTTAAATAAAATCTGTGTGTCTATGCTTGACATTTTAAAGAAGTAGGCCACATCCTGTGTGCTAGAGGAAAAATATGGTGAGTTTTTCTAAAATTCCTAAAATTAAATTTGATTTCACTACAGCGGCTATTTTGCTGTCTATTAATGAGCACAGGTGTTCATTGAAACAGCACCGCACTCCAAAACCCTGGGCCCGGGACTCAGCACTGGTAGGCCTGGGTGCCTGAAGAAGAAAGTTCCTTAACCTGAGGGCAGAAATTGGCAACTGGTAGACTTACCATTGAAATTCAATTACATGTTATTGAATTACAATGGAGAAAACCCATAGGAGGCAAAGCTCCAAAACTCCTCTGCAGTGGAACTTCCTTCCCCAAACACGAAAAACCAATTTTAAAAACTTACTGTTTCCAAAATAGTGCTGTAAATGAATAGACTATCAAGGGAAAGCTCTAATTATGTTCTTTCACATCATGTGAACACACACACTATACCAGAGTGACAAGTTTAACCACCTCCAAGTCAAATCAACATCCTCCAGAAATAAATCCAACATGGCTTCATGTCATGAATCATTCTGAAAAACATGCGTTTTCCTGCTGTTGGCCATTTTAGGACACACTTTCGATTTTATTTCAACATCACATTTTTGCTTTGTTATTAAAATCTTTCAAGTGTGCGTCTAAGTTTCTATAGTCCCTGTAATTGATCGCCTGGGTGATTTTATCTTAAACAGCAGTGCCAAGATGACCAATTAACCCACACATATTGGCAAATATCCCTGATTTTTCTGACAAGGTGTTTTGGGGGATATAAAAGCATAAGAGTGTTTACAAACTAGTTGGGAAAAGAAAATAAAAATGTGAAAAATGTAATACAGCTAGAGTCATATGAGCGTATGGCCAAAATTCAAGAACTGACATAAGAGAAGGAATCTCATTTGCAGAAATAGAACCTCCCAGGAAGGGACCTATGAAAATGTATTTTGAAAGCTCCCAAGAAGATTTTGAGAGATAATCAGATTTGGAAGCTGCTAGTATTTCACTTTCTCTTTTTACATCTTTCCTTCGAGTAATCTGCTTAGTACTTTTGCTACCTGAAAGGAGCCTGCCCTGTCTTTCCCCTTTGAAATCTATTCTTAAATATTTCAAAGCAAAATTCTTCACTGACTAATGTCCAGTTCCCTTCAGCCATCTGTTCTGGTCCCTGCTATGCTAATAGTTAAGATATTCTTCCTGATGTTAGCATCTTTGCTTTAGTATAGTCCTAAAGCATATGTCTTCTACTATAAAAGCATTATTTCTTATTTTAACTTTCTAATGCTTTTTTCTTATGTAGACTATGTTCAGATATAAGAATATTGTGCTGTAGATAACAATGAAAAGGATTATTTTCTCTCCTTTATCATAATTTTTAAAGGGGAGTTGTTCCTCAATTCAATCTCGTTTTTCCTTTAAATAGCCGTGATGCTTTAAAAAGTGTCTTTTTTTCGTTGTCTTCTATTGAGTAGGTGGGGAGAAATTTCTGCCCATTTATATGGCAATAATTCAAGCATTTGTGCAAATTTTCTTACATGGAATGCTCTTCACATTTAACCTCTGCTCTATTCGTACTTCTGCACCTTACAATCACAGGAAATGAGTAAGATAAACTAAATTGTCTCAGCAATCAGAAGTCATTCTTCAAACCATCTATCTGAATATCATTTGGAAGGCAGTCTACACAAATGACAACTCCTCCGCTTGCTCACGGTGACATGTAAATTATGCATGCAATTTCCTTACAACTTGTCAGTCACCTTGCTTTTATTCCAGAGGAATTCAAGCAGTTATGGCACCTTAAGATGAGAAATAAGTAATGCAAGGCCATGGGATAGTTTTGTTTTGTCTTTCTGTTCAGGTTCCCCTAATGGTCCTTTGCTGAGACAGTCCTGACAAATATGGCAATTGTCACCTGCTGGTTTGCTGGAGAAACCCTGCCTTGGGGGTTCCTTGAAAACCTCACACGTCGCATAAGAAACCTAAAAAGTATTCATTTGAAAGTGATGTAAGAACCACCCAGTATATAGAAAGAAATAAAAGGGTCAAGATTGGGAGCTCGGGGTTTTCTTTCTATTTGCTGGGGTTTTTGACAGTTACTTTTGGAAATTTTAAGAGGTGCAATAGTAATTGGCATAATTGGCCCAAAAAAGGAAACTGATTAGGGCGAATTGAAACACATGGTACTCATAGTTACTTGAAAAGCATTTGGAATGACATATTGTCCTGTCATTGTTTATTTTTAAAAGGAAACAAAAGTCGCATATAAATTTGGGGTCGCACACACACTGTGATATGCTGGAGATGGCCCCACCGCCTGGAGAGAGCCATGGGTGCATTTCTCCCAACCCCAGTTCGGTGACTGTAAGTTGATAGGTTGAAATTGGCTATCGAGGCATATTTACTCGACAAAAATTGGCAGATGCAGCAAATAGGTTTGTTTATTTGTTTGTTTTCTCATAGAGCCAGTTGTTAAACTAAAAGGGCATGTTTTCCCAAATTGCCATGACTGTGGCTGGACTCTTCACATTTATCTAAAATATGAATGCAGAATCATTCAAAGAATGTTCAATTTGTATATAGCTTTTATTCCCAATTTCTTTCCCAGAGGGTGGCAGCATGGTGCAATAAAAAGTACCTGGGGCTTTGTATTGAGAGGAGGTGTTAATCTCGTTCTGTCCTTTTGCCTCTTTGATCTTGGCAAAGTCAGTTAAACTCACTGAGCCAAAAATGCTTTCTCTCTGAAGTGGTGATAGTAATACTACCATGGGGGTTAAACGGGATGATGTAGATAAAGCATGTAGCCATGTCTGACAAAGAATCAAGTTGAGTCAAGGGGAGCCCACAATGGGAGCAACCTTTCCCAGGATGGACTAGTGGAATTCAATATTTGAAGGATCCTCCAGAAATGTTTTACTTCCTAATCTCATAAAACCAAAATCTACAACCTGGATGAGATCTTCAGGAAAGTCCAATATCTTCATTTCATAGAGAAGGTCATTGACATTACATGAGTTATTGAAGGCCTAGGTTTCCTTAATTCTTAATAGAGTTCGACTGAACTCTCTATACTCTCCCATGGTAAGGCAGCATCACCTGTCTTCTAGGTTAATAATGTAACTATTCTCTTTCTTCGGTCCTCTCTTCTTTGTTTGCCTTTTCCTTCTCTGTTTTTCTCAATTCAATTTCATTTGATTTTGGTTTTATTAACTTTCTCTGGTGCCTTGGGGAAAGTAGATTACTTGACTGAAATCAGAACCTTTGCAAAACCACATTTTACTACATGTGAAACCTTATATGCTGAAAGACACTAATGCAAATGTTAGGTGAACTAAGGAGATGTGAGCAGATGAGGTAACTGGTAGAAGATGACCCATGGAAAAAAAAGGATTTATTTAATAGCTGACTACTTAGGAAGAGCAAGAACAAAAGTCCAATTTTCTGAAAGCCTATTATGTGCTAGATTATGTGTTAGTAAATTAATGATTGGTTTACTTCTAGGTATTATATTTTCTATTTCACCGATGAGGAAATTAAGGCTGGGGGACCTTGAGCTAACGTGCCCAATGTTACACAGTCCATTCGTGGTGGAGTTATGATTCAAAACCAAGGTGCCCACCCACTGTCTTTTTTCTCAATACGAGGCTAGTCAAGTCAGAATACGTATCTCCCACTGTATTCATTTTCCTTCATGATTTGAAGGACATTGTAAGTAATAAGCTCTGTTGAGTTCAGTTTATTTAAACAGACATATTTTTGGCCATGGTTTAAAATTTCTAGAAATTGTTTTTAGTTTCTACTTCCAAGGAATGTTTTCATTTTAAGAGGTTGTACAAACCATCTGAGCCACTACGACAATAAGGATCCTTACTTCAGGTAACACATACAGATTTGCACAGTGCATTCTACTGAATCTTGGTTTTATGAGATGAGAACCATCCAAAGGACTCTGGATAGAATGGAGAAAGGCCACTGAGGGCTTTAAAGGGTAGGCGAAGGAAAGTGGAAGATATGACAGCAAATTGCACTCACTTCACAGTTTTGTCCTGGCTCAGCCCAAGCAAAGCAGGAGACCCCCTAAACCCCCCATTTATGTCTATCTGATGGGGTCCACACGATGAAGTAAAGGGTTATGGGAAAGCATGAGCCTCTGGAGAAGATAAAAGATCACAATTGAGCCTGGTTGTCAGAGGTCTGAAGTAGGATAACACACCCTGAGATCACAAATGCAATCCCATGCAGGACAGCTGTCAGAGCAGGAACGTACTGCTGTCCACTCAGTACAGAAAGCACTTCTGCTTGTATGTTGGTCTCTTCAGTTGTATGAAGCAAGTTATCACGTGGATTGTGAATGCATGACGAGTTACCTTCAGGGAAGTGAGAAGTTACCCAGGGGGTACCTTTCATGTGCACGATTTAATCCTGAGACTTGTTAATGGAAATAATAGGGGACGGGAAATATGTTATTTGTTACTTCATTACTGATAGGTATTTAAGCGTAAGCTGTTGTTTTGATTGGGCCTATTGGAACGTGATGGCGTGTTTTACATCAGGCTAACAGACTCAGAATATACAATGTCATGAGCTGAAAAGCAGCAAAGGGAAATATTATAATAATGAAGCTACTATTTATTGTGTGCTTATTTAGAGCAGTGTCTTATGCATGATAAATATTTGGTGATCATGAGGAGGAGGAGGAGGGGGAGGAGGATTATGACGGAGATGATAGCTGTGGTGGTAATAATGATGATGATAAGTATGTCATGATAATGGTGGTGTTGATGATGATAATGTGATAAGGGTGGTGGTACTGATGGTATGCCAGGCACTGTGTTCAGCATTCTATATTCATCATTTCATTTAATACCTGAGAACTCCATGCAACAGATAATACCACTGTTTTACAAACGAATAATTTGTCTAGTACCACACAGCTAGGAAGTGGTGAAGTCAGGATTACTAAGGCTTGTCTTTGACACCAAGCTATATTTAAAGGCCATTCTTTTTATTTTTTAAGAGTTTTAAAATAGATTTTTAG
>NW_006299390.1:5502253-5553595 GCF_000327345.1 Myotis davidii | reverse complement strand
AAACATTGATCGGCTGCCTCCCACATACACCCCTACTGGGGAGGTAACTCAAAACTCAGATATGTGCCCTGACCAGGAATGGAACCATGTAGCCTTTCAATACATGGGATGATGCTCAACCAGCTGAGCCACACCGGCCAGGGCTAAGTGCCATTCTTAAAGCATCCATTTGGCTGGTTAGTCAAGAAAAATCCAGAGCAGGAATTTTCTTTTTGCTTTTCTTTTCTTAGAATGGGATAATCAAACTTTATTGCCTATGATATTATGCATCCATGACCATACATGTAATTATCTTCAAGTAGAATTAGGATACTTTTGACAGTGACTAAAAATGTATTTATTTAGCATAAACAGTCAAAACCAGATGAGTTGTGTCTTTTTTTAATAGAATGTGTAATGCAGCCTATAAGCCAGAGATCCAGGCTCTACAAATATTAACCATAGTTTCCAACTCAAAAGTAATCTATCCTCAGACCCAATATACAACTGCAATATGTCGATCATTTAACCCATGCTCCCACAAATCATCAAACATAGGATTTTTTCCTATTAGGAGAAACAATTTATATAATTAAAAAAAGAAGAGAATTTTCTCAAGGTTTTAATTGTCTGTAGTTTGTAGATATAATAACTGTAATTCTCATGCAGAATTTTCCCACAATCAGATAACATCTATTTATTTGATTTGATTTTATATAAGCACAATATCCTATCTACCCTTAGCATACACTTAACTGGCAAGTACATTGAATACTTAAAAGAAATTTTAAGAATACATATTTCAGATTTTAAGGAACTGATCCATGGAAATATTGGGAATATTAAAAAAAAAGACAGCAATTTATACAGAAAGCAGGTATAATTGATTTTTAAGAATGGATATTTAGTTTATTGCTAAAATGCAAGCTGCTGACTTTTTAAAAATTGTGTAATTTTTACTTTCTGCCTGCCAGGCAACTATCTCAAAGGTCTCAAGAGACCATACATTACAGACCTAATAATTAAGCAATATATGGAGTTCATGACTAGTTGAATAGTACTTGGGGCAGCTTCCTTATCTGACTAAATCATCTGTAGCTCTGTAAGCTTGAATAAAAGTAATAAGCTCTGTTGAGTTCAGTTTATTTAAACAGACATATTTTATATATATATATACCATATATATATATACCATATATAATGGTATATAGTTAGTGATGCTTTTTCACCCCTAAGTATCTCTGATGAGATGGAAAACTGATCGGATACACAGAGTATTTGCTTCTCACTTGCTAATAACAACAATAATAATAAAAAATAAAATTCAATATTTAGTGAGTTTCCGGAATTATAGTAAGTACTTAACACAGATTCTCAAGATGCAACTATGCGATGGGTCAGGAAACTGAGGCACAGAGAAATTAAATGACTTACCCTTGCTCATACACCTTGAAAGTGGCAGAGAAAGCCTTTAAATCCAAAGCCAGCGTTCAGCTCCTTAAACTAAGCCTTTAGCCAGTTTGCAATAATAGAAAGCAAAGCCGTAACAAAATTTGTATGCATGCATATGAGCATAACCACTGGACACACATGGGGGGTGTCAAGGGGCCGGGGGGGTAGGGGGAAGGCATATGTTGGGGGTTGGGGACGGCCGGGAGAGGTCAATGGGGGAAAAAGGAGACTTATGTAATACATTAAACAATAAAGAATTTTTAAAAAGAATAAAAAAATATAGATCTCTTTCTCCATTATCTTAAAAATATATATACTGAGATATTCAACTACTAAATATTGTGATCTGGATAATTAGGAAATAAGATATGATCTCTAATTCATGTAGCACAGACTGACTGGAGTCCTAATCTAGAAACTTCCATTTATTAGTTTTCTGACCTTTGGTGAATTATTTAATGTATCTAGACTTCAGTTTCCTCAATGGTTAAGTGGTAGTGATAGTACTTTATAGAGTTATTGTGAGAATTTAAAAAGCCAACTAATATGAGAGTTGTATATTAGTAGTATTATTCCTGGGGCTGCTGTTGTAATATCAATATGCTTTAAGTATAAGCTCTACTAGAAAAGGGGCAGATTCATGTGCATGATGTTACAGGGAGTTCTTGAAGGATGATTAAATTAGAGATGAAGAAAGGAAGGGGAGGGAATTTATTTTAGGAAACGATTTCAAAGCCCTAGATGTGAGAAAGACCCTAACAGGACAAAAAGTTTCACATAAGACAAAATAGAAATCAGATGGCCTGGACTGCTATTTATAACTAGAGGCCTGGTGCATGAAATTCATGCATGGGTGGGGTCCCTCCGGGTGGCCTGCGGGGCCCTAGCTCGCGCCCTCAGCCTCACAGCCCTGCAGCCCTGTCTGGCACCTTGCCTTGGCCTGACACCACCCACTTGCCCTGCCCCCCACCGCCACTGATCACCATCTGTGCGGCAATCAGGCCCCCACTCACACCCACCTTGGCCTGGAACTGCCCGCTCACCTGCTCCACTGCCGCCCACTGCCAGTGCCGCATTGCCAACACACGCCATTTTCTGTGCCGCCCCCTGGTGGTCAGCGCACATCATAGTGAGCAGTCGAACTCCCGGTCGGTTGAACTCCCACCTGAGGGGACAATTTGCATATTAGGCTTTTATTATATAGGATTTTATACTTCATGGTACAACATGAGCACATTCATGGTATTTGATTCTGATAAATGTTCGCAACCTGTATGTAAAAATCTATTATTTTAATGTAAGAAAGCAAAAGTATTTCATTTGGCTTAATAATGATCCTAGGTATATTAATTCTCTGTGCAACTAACCTTATATGTCTAATCCCCTGGAATATTTTTAAAATAAATAGAGATTCCTGACCCTCTTCTCTAGATTTGGAGTGGAATCCAGAAATCTATGTATTTACTATCATTAGCAGGTTATTCTTATTATTAGGAAAGTTTTAGAAACACTGCTATAAATCACCCTTTGCATCGCTGCCAAAATAATCTTTGTAGAACAAATAATTGACCAGCCAAAGGACCTTAAATAGCTTGCCACTGCGTCTCAGGTAAAACACAAATACTTGGGCAGAGCATTCAAGATCATTCACAGTCTGTTCTGATCTACCTTTCAAACCACCCTCCCTACAAGCACCCTGTGGTCCCGTTACAACACACTGAACACAGGTTTCTGTTTGTTCATGCTTTTTGTGCCTCTTAGACTGAAATCTCTTTGCCTTTGCTTTCTTACCCAGAAAACCCATTCTAAAAGGCTCATTTCAAATGTCACCAATTCTATTGTAACCATCCTGCATCCCACTGAGGAGGAATTTCCCCCTTTGCTGACGTTCCATAACAATTTACATCAACATTTATTGTATGTCAGTGGTACATAGTTTCAACTTCTGAAAGGGTCCAGATATTGTTTTTTATCTTATATGTAGCTTAGATAATGCTTAGCATAAATGAAGTATAGTGTTCAATAGCCTTGGTTGAATAAATGAATGCATGAGTAAAGATTTATTCTACTTTCTGTCAGTACTTTAGTTTGTTCCTTGAGTCACAGAAGACATTAGTTGCTATAACCTTTTTGTTAATTTATGTTTTTTTAGCTTTAAGAGTCTCTTTAAATCAAGATGCTTTGATTTTAGTAATAAAATAAATGCAGTCTAGATTCCATGTTCATGCCTCTTTGTTGAAATAGCACGGAGCTTCAAAGTCCTCAAACTCTAGAGTTTGGATTAAAATCCAAGTGTTATTTGACCCAAAATAAGATAGGTCTTCCCCACTCTCTCTCATTGCCAACACTTTGCACTTTCAAGGAAAGTGATACCATGGCCAAAAAGAAGAAAGACCAACAGGTGAAGTGGAGGGAAAAAGAATTGGATAAATGCAAAATGAAGACACCTAAAGTTAGAAGGAAAAAAATGACAGGTGAAAAGGAGCTAATTTGGTTATAAGAGACTGTAAAGTGAAATCCTTCATGTTTTTATCCTACAAAATTTTAGGTTTTCCTAAATTTGCCTAACCCAACTTATGTTTCTAAGGGAAGTTTTTTGTTTGTTTGTTTGTTTTTGTTATTGTCCAATATTTTGGTGCCAGTTTTTGTAGTATACATTGAAGCTAAATTTGCAGCCAGTTAGCCTATAATTTATTTTAAAAGCCTAAATAGGATCTTTTCTATGCAAGGTAAAGGCTTTTAAAATACAAAACAAGCAAGAGGAGTGAAAAGCTGTTACTCATTCCATGCTTGCCTCTGAGTGGTGGTTATGGCGTGGACCGTGTGTATTTCTGCTGGAGTGCCCAGTCCCAGCCTGGCATCTCTCCGGGGAGAATGAGAAGCTGTTTGAGTAAGAGTTCCAAATGTTATCTCCCGAGCTAGGTAATGCTATGTCAGCTCTGCCCTCCCCACTTTCCTGTTTTGTTGAGGCACCAGTCTCCCTAGACTCTTGAAATGAAGAATCCATGCATGGAGCCTCAAAGACTGAGAGATTATTTGTTTGATTCTTGTTCTTGCCAAACTTATTGATCCTCCTTCTAAGTACTTATTGTTTAGTTTTATAAAGTAATATATATAATCTCAGAATAGTTGATGGAGATTATCTCACGTTTCTTTGCAGTGTTTGATGAGCAGAATGCATACTATTCCTAGTGGATGATAAAGATAGGGAATATGCTCGCCATTGGATATAAAAAACTTTGAAGCAGGGAACGAGGTGGTAACAGATTTATTCTTCGGATGTAGTGTGGAGACTATAAATTGAACTTTAACACTGTACAAGGTCAGCACTAGTTTTCCCAGTTGCCTCTGTAGCTGGTGCCCTGAGTGGCATATCTACCTGGGCATCACTCTCTGCCAGGTTTGCTTAATTGGTGGGAGAGAGATGGCACATTTATGACATTTACGTTCTTTTTTCAGACAGAGACACTGAAGCAGAGAATGGAAAAGTTATTTGCCTAAGAGCCAAAAATTACTCATTATTGAGTCTAGTTCCACAATAAAAAACTATCGATTTCTATCCATGCTATGTGCTCTGGTTTTCTGTCAGTTATTTTTCCTTCTATATTACCTTTTTTTAAAAAATGTATTTTATTGATTTTTTACAGAGAGGAAGGGAAAGGGATAGAGAGTTAGAAACATTGACGAGAGAGAAACATCAATCAGCTGCCTCCTGCACACCCCCCACTGGGGATGTGCCCGCAACCAGGGTACATGCCCTTGACCGGAATCGAACCTGGGACCCTTCAGTGCGCAGTCCGATGCTCTATCCACCGAGCCAAACCGGTCAGGGCTCCATATTACCTTTTTAAAAATATTTTATGATGATCCTTAACTTCGAGATAAGTTGAATGAGATGTCAAAGAAAAGGCCAGTTTGAAAAGTGTGTAAATAGTAAAATGACTGACTCTTTGACCCGCAAAAGAAAAAAGAAACAGTCATGCTTACAATTTTAAAAGAATTGTTCCGTTGGATGATTCTGAAAGTATACAGACTTATTATTAACCCTGAAAAGTTTAATTACATTTCTGTAAACTATACTAGCTTCTCTTAATTGCTAAACTGGGACGATGAAAGCAAAAGCAAAAATGCCTAATCTCTGGCAGCTAGGTTTTCCTCGGTGCTTTGTAATGTAAATGTGCCTGTGTGTATATTAAAATTCACACACTCCATCCATCTCACTGGCTTTAAGGAGGGGTCACCTGACTTCACCTAGAGCCGCCCCCCTCCATTAGTTGAGGAAATCCTAAAGTGAGAGACGGGCGCCTATGGAACAGGTCTGAAGCTTGGAGATGTAAATGACCCCGACTGAATGGGAACGGGGCGAGGTTGCTGGAGGGGGCTGGTGAAAGAAACAGGGGAGTGAGTGTGAGAGGGCAGAGGGGGAGAAAAAGAGGGAGAAGAGAGAGAGAGAGAGAGAGAGAGAGAGAGAGAGAGAGAGAGGGAAGAGAGAGAGAGAGAGAGAGAGAGAGAAGTGCTGCATGCTTCATCTTTGAGAGGAGGGGAAAACAAAAGACCTCAGCAGCAGTTTTTTGTGGCTGTGTCTGGCTCAGAGAGGAAAATCCTAGGCATCCATGCTGCCAAAATCAAAGCTCAGCCGTGACTCCTTCCATCAAGAAAACTATCTGATCTGAAAATGGGCTGGACCGGTACAAGTACAGGTGGTTTGAGACGACACTGACAGAGGACCATGGCAAGGTGGGAGAGGACGAGCGGCTTCCCGGCTTCCTCTGAACACAGCTCTAGGTTAGTAAGCTCCAACGGACCGGGGTCTGGCTTCCGTCTCTCTGTGTCTCTGTGTGTGTTTTCTATTCATTCGCTCTGAACCCTCTGCTCCCCGACCCCTGGCTAGGTAGTGCCGTATTCCACCAGATGGGAACCTAAACTTGATGCGACTCTCACTTCCTTTACCAGATGCCTCTCGGTGGCTCGCGGAGCTTTTGTTTCAGACAGCCGGTGGAGAGCCGTCATGATGTCTCCTTCTGAGTCAGAATGTGGGTTTCAGCCCTGGGATTGTCAGGTGGCTGTGGGGAGGACAGGGCGCGTTTTTGCTCAGAGGGCTGCAAATGCATGATTAGGTTATGAGGGAACGCAAACACCAGATATCTGCTGACTTGGCGGTTCTTTGTAATGTCAGAATAATTCAGAGATCTCGGGCTGCGTTTGCTTTATCTGAATTGCCCACATAATTGAGTTCAAATGTAATAAGTTTGCAATGGCACCCTACCAACAAAGGCACACCCCAGGTCTTCCTCCGGCCGAGTGTGTTTTACCTCCCATTGGAGACAAAGCTTAGGAAATGATTTTCCTGGCGACCTGGTTTGAAGAGGAAAGAACACAACATGTCATACTTAAAATAGCCACAAAACTATTTTTAATAAGTGGGTACAGATGTATGGAGAACCAACACATAATTCCTCTTGTGTCTCGCTGTGCAGATAGTGTCTTTTGTTCCAGCATGTGTATTTTCCGGCGTTTTTACAAAGAAAGCACCGCCTGTGCCTTCTGTGGTCGCGGACTCGTATGCCAATGTGCCATTGTGCCCTGGTCCAGAATCTGCTCTGTTTTGGAGAAAACTGCCCAGGGGTATCAGTCCAGAAGCTGACAGAGGGTGGAGAGTGGGGAGAAGGGTTTTTTTCTTCCTGTTCCCCCCTCCCCCCGGACTATTCGCTCAGAAGTGTCTTAATTCACATTTGAAAAGGCAATGGGGGAAGGCATTGAGTTTAGAATAGGATGCAGATCGCTGCCATTCAGTTGCCAAAGACTCTATCAAGAAGGTGCTGGGAGCAGAGGGAATTGGGTTTATAATGGACTCTTTAAAAAAATGTCCTGTGAGGGTGCCCGGCGAGGTCCCTTTTGACCAAATGAAGATGCGCTCTGGCAGTGCCCGGGCGGCTGTGAGCTGACATGTTCTTGTGAACCTAGTGAAAAATGGCTCCGTATCTCTGCCTGTCCTGAGGAGATGGTCTCTCCGGGTTGCCCAGCCTTTCCCCAACGTGATTTGCTCCGATGGCTCTTTTCTGATAGGGACGGACTGGCTCGTGGTTCCTTTCAGTTTGCCTGCCTTTTAAAATTTCAGCTTGAATAGGGAGTGAGTGGTGACGGTTTTACTTCAAGAGCAAACTACCCAGCAACGCTGGCAGAAGCTATTTTTCGGGCAATTACAGGTTTCCATTTTTAAAAGGGTAGATGGCCTTTCTTTGGACATAACAGACAGCACTTTTTTGTTGTTGGTGAGTGGCAAGTAAACAATTTCCCTAAGACAAGGTGCACGCCTGTGTGACACTTTACATTTGGACTCTCCTCATGGGAAGTGACAGGTGAAAACATAGGGTCCTTGCCTGCCATCCGTCTCTGAAAAGATAAAGCTGCCTGCTCTGTCTGGCCGTTTGGTTTGGTTTTTCTGCTTTTGAATTCTGATCCACTGCGCAAGAAGGAAGCCCATGTCCCAGAGTTAGCATGCAGGGAGGGGCTGCCCTCCTGTCCTGCCCTCCACATGTGTGGATGAAGGCACCCTGCGCCGGGCAGGGAGCGGAGCTGCTCCTGCAGCCACACTGCTCCTTTATTTAGCTTCAGTCTGTGAGCGCCAGGCAGCGCAGGCAGGGTGCGCCTGTGCAGAGCCCTGTGTGTGTGAGGGACTGGCTAAGAGCCTGTGTCGTTTGGGTGTGTGTGAAATCAGTTGTTCTGTCTTACAGCATCCCAAGCTGATGTCTGAGCATATCCTGGGTTCAGGAGGGAGGGGTCAGACTCTTCATATTTTAGGGAAGAAGTCCAGCGCTGTCTGCTAGAGAAGACACGAGCACACGAAACAGTGCAGTCGTGCAGAAAGAATAAGTATTGAAGCTGTAGGATAGTTTTCCAAACCTCAAGGCTTTCTGAAGATGGCATGGAGTCATCTCTCCATCGGGACCAGTAAGACTTCCAGTACAGTGACTTAGGCAGCATTATGGAAACTGCTTCGTAAGTGCTCCAATAGTATCCCACTTGCTCCACTAAAGAGTGTCCCTCGAAGGATTTGCATCTTGGACACTTTCACATAGGGGAGGAGCTACAGCACAGATTTTCCTGGAGTCTGTTTGGAATAATACTGATAAAGCTAAGAGCCTGCAGAGGCACCAGGATTGGCTCCTTAAGTAGAGCAAGGGCAATGGAACTTGAACACTGCGTGTAGATCTGATTATTGCTTTTACACATGTAGACAATTTGACTATAGTGCCTGGTGTGCTTTGGGGATATTGATACATTTATGCTTACACAATGAGCAAAACAATATACTATAGTGAAACATGGATCTCAACAGCCATGAGAGGATTAGTAAGGTTGCTCTTAAATAATTGTTAATGACTATAGGTTAGGAGGAGGTTTTACCAGAGGAATTGCAGATGTCTACCATGAGAGAACCGTGTTTGTAAAACTAAGGGCTTAGCTCCCCAGCTGTTTTGGAAGCTGGGTGGTGCTGATATGTAAACCAGATAAGATTTACATACAAAAGAATCCTGAACCTTAGGGAACTTCCCACCAATAAAATTCTGATTTAAAAGTAGCAAAATGACTATTATATAGAAGTCTGTTCACAAAGCAGGAACCATAGGGGAGGACTGAGAAAATCTAGGGAATTTTTGCAATGAGGTGAATGTGCTGCCCTTGTACCCTCAGGGTACCAATGAGTTCTTAATGAGAATTAAAAAAGGAAAAATCCACATGTTGAGACAGATTTCAATATGCCTATATTCTTAAAGCTTCAAAACTGGAAAATAGAAAATTTTCTAAGAGTAAAATGCATAAGGAACCTGTAGCATAGAAAAGTTGAGATAAAACAATTAAGTTTCAGTAAAAGATACTTACCCTAACTAAATTATTATGGAAACATTTTTGAACACAAAGCTTCTAACTTTCTGAGAATATCATAAGTCGCAATGGCCTGCTTTCTAACATCCATTTTCTCTATCACATTTAGAACTTTACTACCCTAAATCCCATTTTCAATTTTTTAAAAGCCTTACTAGGTGGCAAGATGGCATTAAATAAATAGAGGCATGATACCAGCCTTTGAGTTTAATATACTTTAATTTTATGTTCAATTTTAGTTATATTTCTCCTCTAAGTTTGTCATATCCTCAGCTTATTATTATTTTTAAATATTAGGTACTTGGGTTCTGGCTAGGAAAGAATTCAGAGCCAAGACCCATACAATAAGAGAACATTTATTTGGTAAATCAAAGAAGTAGAAGTAATTTCTAGGAGAAATGGCCCAGCAAACAAGTTATAGAGGTAAAGGAAGAGCCCTTGGAGCTTGGGAGTGTGGAAACTAATGGTTACATGCCTGGGGCAAGGATGGGGGAGGGAAGGGGAAAGGCCCGTGTGCTCCTGTGAGGGAGAGCGCCTTCAGCTTTTGCTCAAAGTTAGAAAACAGCTTGTGGCAATCTCACTTCTATGACCTCAGTTGCTTACCCTGAAGATAGCAGATTTGTAATATGATTTCAAGACTTGAAAAAGAGCATTGCTATTCAACTAAATTAAGTGACACCTTAGAAAAGGTTAGGACCCCAGCTGAGATTCCAGTGCCAACTGCTCAACTTGCTGCTTACCTTCCTTTTATCCTTGGAACTAAGGCTGGAAGAATAATACATTTAATAAAAAGAGATCACATTTGCTATAAGATCGTCTCTAAGATAGACCAGTCCTGCAAACAGTCCAGGTACCTTTAATAGCCCCTCAGCCTGAACTTTCTGTGAATTTTTCTACCCAGCGACAGATCACATACGACTTTGGAAGCCACTCAAAGTTTGGTTGGAATCAGGGGTCTTGCCAGGCACTGCCCACAAAGGCACAAACCCGGCGGGATAGGAAAGGGAGAGGAGATGAGAGCCCTCTCCGGCCCACAGCAGAGCACTGAGCCCTCTGGGTTCTCTTATTCAAAGGACCACAAGAACCCAAATGCCGCACTAAGGAATTGCTCACCAAGTGTTGAAGGGGTCTCAATCTTCAGTTCATACAACTTTTTCAGAAGAGTCTTTCTTTTGGTTCTTGGAAAGTTTCATGGTTCCTTCCATTCTCACGAACTTAGCTTTTTCTACTGCCAGAACACTCCCGCCCTCTTTGCTTGCTTTCTCTACCAAATGTGCTCAGGGCTCCTTATGCCTTTTCTTCATTGCATTAACCGGCTTTTTAAATTGTTAGTTTCCTATTGGTGTCATTATTTGGTTAGTGTTTTCGTCTGCCAGGAGACAGGACCATCTAAAGCTAGGCTCCAAGTTCATTTTGCTCACAGTAGAATCCCTCAGCCCTCAGAATGTGTTAAAGCACATATCAGGTGTGCACTGAACATGTGTTAAATGAATGAACGAATGAATCACTGAATACTAAGGCATCAGTACCAGTGAAAAGAAAGACTGTATCTGGCTTTAGCTCAATAAAGAACAACTTTCTTCGTTGGGTTGGCTAATTTGGATCACTGAGAGTTAAACTGCACCAGAGTGTTCCGAAGGCCTCCCTTTTGTCGGGGTTTTCCATCTGAGAAAGAACCCTTGAGTGTGTCTACTCTTCAAAAAGAACTTCACTACCCCGATGGAAGTGTCCATAGGGCCCGTCTTGGGGAAAACTGTCATTCGTCTCTCTCTCTCTCTCTCTCTCTCTCTGTCTCTCTCTCTCTCTCTCTCTCTAAAGCATCTCTTTTTCTAAATCTACCCTCTCCTACCCTTGTAGTCCTTGGTTCTTTGCATCCAGGACTTTCCAGGTCTCATCTGACAGTGTCTATACTTTGCGAACTAAGATGCTGATTAGCTTGTGAGCTCTGAAAGCTTTCCTAAGATGTGGAACCCGTCTAGCAGTGTTCGCATTTTAAACAAAGCTGCCACAACGTGATTAGAACTCTGCTTATCAATATGAGGGATTGTAAAGCAAAGTAGGGCATGAAGCTTGCCTTTAGGGAACTTACTTTTCAGTGGTGGAGCTTAAATTTACAAGGAACAATTGGCAATTGCTCTAAGAGTCTGTAGTCAAGCACCGTATTTGGCTGTGCAGATTTTCATAAAACTAGGACATAAAGGAAAGGATTTGTAGAAGTGAGACTTCAAATGGACCATGACTGATAAGAAATCTCTCTCTAAATTATCATAGAGGAGGAACTAGAAAAATTTAACGTTTTAGGAAAAACATGGGTAAACATGTTCAAAGGGATTTAGCACAGGTGTGCTCTTATAAGTCTTTATATAGGATACTGTCCGTGTTTACTTTTTCAAGTGTAAAAGGTAAAAATACCTTTTATTCAAGGATCATGGAGCTTTTATTTATTCAAGCCACAACCTTGAGATCCTGAGAGCTAGAACTTAAACACTGGCATTTACTTCCCATTATGCTTTGAAGCACTCTGTCTATCTCAGCATTTAAAACTAATCTCCAAGAAGTTTTCTGTCAGAGGTGCTTTAAAGATTCTTTTAGCAATATTGACCACTTTAATTGAGGTTTATTGAAAGTGCTCACTATAGCTCTCTTGTGGTTCATGTTCTATAAATACATCATCATTGTATTGATACATGGTAGAGTTTTCATTTCATTGCAGTCAGCCTAACACTTTGCAGAAAGCTTACATTTACTCCAGAGCATGAGGAGGAGAAAACATTCTTCTCTCATCTCCCAAGAAACTTAAATCACCGAACTGAGAAAAAATATTTTTAAGTATGTCCTTGGCAGTATAAGCCTGTTTTATCTCTGTGTCCAGTTTGAAGTATCCCTGTGGAAAATCCTGAAAAGAATGACCACAGCTAAGAAGCCAGATAATATCAAGCTATATACATATAAAAATAATGAGAAAAATGAAATGAAGTGATTTCGTAAGTAGGAAAAAATGACCTATAACTAGCCTTCTCATGAGTTATTAATGTAATGGTTTCTATTTTAGTGGTTGAGTTTTAGGATAAATCCAAGATTGGTTGAAATCTATAATAAATTGCTAGGTTTATTTTTTGGACTTTCCTTGTTTAGATGGAGATATTGATCTTTTTAGGGTAACTTAGGGTATATATCCTTTTAAAGAGTGGGGTACTTCTACTGATCCCTTGCCAGCTAATGCTATAACAGTGCTTTGTGAGTAAGACTGCACACGTGGTCCTTTAGATGCCCTCATTGCCACGGAAGGAATAAAACGAGAATATAAATTATTCATTTGCGTTATAGAGAGCCTCTTCTATACACCTGTATGCATTGCTTTTTTAATGTGTGCTAGGATAAACAGACACTTAAAAAATGAAATATTTTACTCCTTTTTATTTCAAAAGGGAACACATAAAAGGAAGCTGGGATTGGTTAGTAGTACAATATATGAAATCCTCTACTGTGCGGATTTCTCAGGTTACGCCAAACTCATTCCCACTGTGCATGCAAGTCTTTGTGTGGTGCTGCATATGGTAACTTATATTTCCTAATATTGCATTGCTACTCAGGGAATCACAAGTCTTTCTTTTACTTTTGGTGCAATAGAGTTTAAGAAAAGCCATAGTTAATTCCAGTTAGCTAAGTCAGGGGAAAAAGAAATTGGTATTATCTATTACTCTATCTATTAATAGTTCATGTCCCCTAAACCTGGAAGAACACATTTAACTATGCCTGGTGACTGGCAAGACTTTCATGAAGTTATCAAATGTTCATTTCCCATGCTTCTTTCTCTCCGGCCTACGGACTTCTCTATATCTGGGTGCCTGAATTAAGGTCTACCACAAAAGCCTAGATTTTTCTCATACTTGTCTCAACCACTATTAGAGCCAAATGTCGCAAATCATACTATTTTATTTCATGCCTATGAATAGCTGAGTGTTTTTTTAAATACTGTTTGAAATGTTCTTACCCAAGCAGTGCTAGTTATAGACACAGATATTCTGTGAAATGTTCCCTGATTGCTCTTCTCCTGATCCTGGGAAAAGGTGACTGCTCCTCATAAGTATTCATACACACTCACACACATGCCCACATGCTTTCCATGTGCAGTTCTGTTTCTCCCACTAGAATATACTCTCCCAAAACAGAGTTGGATTTTTTAAAATATATTTTATTGATTTTTTTACAGAGAGGAAGGGAGAGGGATAGAGAGTTAGAAACATCAATGAGAGAGAAACATCGATCAGCTGTCTCCTGCACACTTCCCACTGGGGATGTGCCCGCAACCAAGGTACATGCCCTTGACTGGAATCTAATCTGGGATCCTTGAGTCCGCAGGGTGACACTCTATCCACTGAGCCAAACCGGTTAGGGCCAGAGTTGGATTTTTTATTGTCTTCCATGTCTATCATCTAATAGAGGACACAACACATAATTAATATATACTTTAGTTATGACTTGAAGAAGCTAATCCTTTTCTTGGCCACATTGTGGAAAGAGGAGTGTGGTGTGCATTAAGAAATTGAATGGTTCCAAGTCTCCATTTGTTTTAATCAGTTGTCTTTATGGCCTTTACTAAAGTTGAAAATAAATGTTAATCATACTAAAAATCACCACATATTTTCTCTAAGAAACTATGGAGTATAATAGTCAAATGTGAGCAATGAGAGGTGGAATTAAAGGAAATTGGGATAAATGATTTGAGACATGAAAAATTAACTCTGCATAGGGTCCATGAATCGTGTAATATTTTTGTTCAAAATGATGTCGAGACCTGTTCATCAACTCTCCCTTATATCCACCCACTATTGCAATGAAGAGGCAAAGGAGAGATGGTTACCTTTGCAGCTCTTAGTGTGGTTCACAGGCCAGTTGTATCAGCACTGCCTGAGAGCTTATTAGAAGGCAGAATCTTAGGCCTCACCCCACGCTACAAAATCAAAATCTCAATGTTTTTATAAGACTCTACCTGGTTTAACTCTGCATTAATATTCGAGAAGTACTGCAGGGTAACTGTTAGAGTGTCATCCCCATTTGCCAAGACTGCTAGTTCTCTCCCTAGTCAGGTCACATATGAGAATCAACCAATGGCTCTGGCCTGTGTGGCTCAGTTAGTTGGAGTGAGGTCCCTTGCATCAAAAGATTGCAGGTTTAATTCCCGGTCAGGGCACATACCTAGGTTGCAAGTTTGATAGCTGGTCGGGGCACATACAAGAGGCAACCAGTGGATGTCTTTCTCTGTCCATTCTCCTCTCTCTAAAAGTCAATGACTATGCCCTAGAGTTAGGATTAGCGGGAAAAATAGAATCATAAATAAGTGGGACGACAAATCAATCTCTCTCTCCCACTCCCCCCACCTTCCTCCCTCTCTAAAATCAACAAAAAAAATTCTAAAAAATATTAGGGAAGCACTATTTAGAGAAACTTTTGATGAAGTTGTAGCCAATTTTTGAGACTACAATTTGGCTAGTAACTCAGGAACAAATTGTGAATCGTTGTTTCTTTTTTCAAGCTATGGAATGGAAGCAATTTTCCCTCCAGGTTGCCATCTCTACATGTCCAGGGAAATGAGCCTTACTAGAAGCTAATATCCTTCTTTTTCTTTGTCTTGAACCATCTCCTATTATGTACATAGGAGAGCAATGAAGTATGCAGCAGGAGAAACTAGAATTGAGTCTGGCTTCTGGCACATAGTAGCCATATAAATTTGGACAGATTCCTTAGGCTTCTTAACCTCATTTTCCTCTTCTGTAAAATGGAAAAGTTGGCAAAGCTGCTTTGACATTAGAGATGAGGATTAGAAATGATCTGCAGCACAGTTGGCACATATTATGCACTCAGTAAATAAATAGAAGCTATGGCTAACATTGCCTTACCTCAGTTTACTGGTGGAATCTTGGGGAAAGCAGAGATATAATGTCTTCAAATGCCTTCCTGTAGGTGTTTGCCTCAGGTGCTTTGGGGAGTGGACACTAAGGATAATTGGTTTTACTTCCTGCTACCTGATTTCTAGAGGACACACTATTGAACATTGTGTGCTTTGCTCTCACACATACCTACATATTGAATAAAATACCCCTGGAGATACAAAGCAAAAGAAAAACTAAAGTTCTTGATATGATATTCCTTCTTCCAATAAAAGAAATGTCGGCCACTTCCCAATAAGATTGTCAAGGAAGGTTAATGTCAGAGTTTGCTAGGGAAAGCAGGCATCTCATTGCTAAGATACAGAAGGAATTTGGCATAGGACCAGAAGAATTATAATCCAATAACAGTCCTCTGACTTTAAGAACTGCTATTACAGGCCTGACTGGTGTGGCTCAGATGGTTGAATTGTTGTATACTGAAAGGTTGAGGGTTTGATTCCGGGTCAGGGTACATACCTAGGTTGTGAGTTCAATCCCTGATCAGGATGCGTATGGGATGCAATTGATCCATGTTTCTCTCTCACATCCATGCTGCTCTCTCTCTCTCCTTTCTCTTCCTCTCTAAAAGCAGTAGACATATCCTCGGGCGAAGATGAGAGAGAGAGAGAGAGAGAGAGAGAGAGAGAGAGAGAAAACTGCTATTACATGATAATTCTTTTTAATCTGGGTGGATATTTTAGTATTGGGACTTATATATCATTATTACACTCCACTTGACAATTCTGTCTTAAAATATTATATAATGAAAAAATACAGGTTATAAAAGACAGATATTCATAGAGGAATTGTACAGGTAAATCTCTTATTTTCTTAAAGACTTAACTTGAGAAAAATAAATTAAAATGTTCATCTTGGAAAATAGGAAAAGTATTTGATAAAAATTGTACACATAAATGTCAACATTAAGATACTCAGCTTGGCTGGTGTGGCTCAGTGAATGAGCGTGGACACATGAACCAGGAGTTGAGGTTTGATTCCAGGTCAGGGCACATACCTGGTTTGCGAGCTCAATTCCTAGTAGGCGGGTGAGTGCAGGAGGTAGCTGATCAATGGTTCTCTCTCATCATTGATGTTTCTATCTCCCTCTCCCTCTCCCTTCCTCTCTGAAATAAAATTTTAAAAACAGATACTCAATCACTGCCAATCTGAATATTATTTTGTCATAGCAATATAAAAGGAAATAACAAGTGTTTGTTAAATTAACAAATTGGAGTCATAATTTATATTAATATTATTCTTTTTTACAACTAATTAATCACAATTTGATATTTAAATTCTTCCATGAATGAACATTGCCACATTAAATTTGCCATTTTACCAGACATAACTGCAGAGAAAAATAAGAACTCTTAATTAACTTTTAAAAATTCTCCATTTGGTTACACAAACTTTAAAAATCTAATACAAAGCATGTACCAATAATGCCCTGAAAAAATGTATCTACTCATGACTTCACTAAAATTTTGCTGGCTTTCTTGGTTTTAAATAAATTTCATATAATCATTTCAGTGCTATAAGTCTTAACCTAGGCATGAATTTGTAATTAAAAAACAAAACAAGCCACTTATTTTTATATTTCTATGTAGATCATTTTAAGTAGGCCAAATTTTAAATTAATAAAATATTGAAATATTTATAGTTTATTGTTTTTATCATTTCTGACTCTGGTAGACTTGTGGTGAAATTATATTGAGAACTATATTGTGTTATTTTCTTGAAGCTAATTTTTTAAATGTTTTATCCTGACATTGAATTGCACTTCTATTCTATGGGCTGATGGGTGCCTTAAGCAAAGATTCGATATCTACTATGTGAAAGACTTTGATTAAATGCTGAAGACACAGATATATCTGTGCTTATGAGAAGCTCATAATTTAGTGTGGGAAACAGATATGCAAACAAGTGATCTCAATGTGACTGTTCACTACCATAGTATATGAACATAGAGGAAGGAATAAATCATTCCACCGGGAATAATGTAAACTTCACAGAGGTGTGGAAAATCTGGTTAAGATCTTGAACAATGGCAATCAGTTGTAGAAAGAAGAAAGACGACTTTAAGCAGAAGAAAATGTATTGACTGAGATGCATAAAGAGTCTTATTTGCTTAGAAAATGGTGGTACAATTAGCACAGATGTGGGACAACACAGAGAAAGAAGAGAATGCAGCCTTTTATAACAGAGAGGCTTCTTACGGCCACCTCCATAGTCATGGAACTATTTATTCTTTTCACCCAGATACACATAAAGTGATGTGTGTATCTAGTTTATTATAGGGAGATAACTTAGGTATATATCATTGTTCTCAAGTATATCTGAGAATATGCAAACATTTAGAATGGCAAAAAGTCAAAGAGAAGGCTAGAAAAATAGAATAAGTGCACTAAGTCTTGTTCATATGAGACTTTTTTTGTGGAAACTATGCATCACATTTCTATCATATCCCAGTTATTCATACCGCAAATAGTATTTATTGTATGCCTACCATGTGCCAGACACTGTTCCAATTGCTTGTGATGCAGCAATGAACAAATCAGGAAAATACCCAGTTCTTTATGAGGGAGACCAACGATACTAAAGATAAATAGTAAAATAAATAATATGTTAGATAGCAATATCTACAAAGAGAAAAAAATGTAGGAAAGAAAGGAGAACATGTTCCAAGTTAGGGCAAAAGGGAAAAGAGTTTTGGAGGGGAGGCCAGGGAAGGCAAACTAAAAATATGACTTGCTGATGGATGTGAGAGAACTATCCACGGGGGTAGAGAAATATAGCCTTGTTTGGAATATATAGGTTTGAGATACTTACTAGTCATTAGAGGATCAATCAGATAGACAATTACATATGTAGGCCTGGAATTCAGGAGTGAGGTCCATAGGAAAATGCACATATGTGGTATTTAAAGCCACAGGTGTAATGGGATCATCTAAGGATGGAGAATAGAGGGGAAAAACACTTTCTGGACTAAGTACTGGGGCACAGTTTAATAGTGGAGGAGATGAGGGGAACAAAAACAAAACCTGAGAAATTACAGCCAGAAAGAGAGGAAGAAAACAAGGCAGAACGGTGTGTTCTAAGCCAAGTACAGTGTTTCAGGAAAGTGATCCACTGTGTCAGCTGCTGCTGCTGCTCTGTTACGTAAGATGAGCATTCACTAGTGTCCATTGGCTTTGACATGGAGAATTCGGGAGGAGAGGAATGAAGACAGAATGCAGATAATTATTTTGTTTGTTTTGGTTTTTACTGTGAAAAAAAAAATGTGAGAAACAGAACAGTAGCCGGAGGGGAAAGAAAGCCATGAAGTGGATTTTTTAAAAGATAAAAAATGTGGCATGTGTGCAATAAGGATAATGATGCACGAGAGAAGAGGGAATTGACATTTACGTAGAGAGAGGGGAGAATTTTAACTTATTTAAATAGGTGTCAGGAAGGGATGAGACCTAGAACACAGTGTAGCTAGCGGTGGGTTTTTCTAGGTGCATGTGCTATCCATTTATGTTTGTAGGTACAAGGTAGCCCATGGAGAAAGAGATATTTAGGTGGGGAGATCTGGTGGTGGGCACTTCTTATTGCTTTCTTCTGATTACAGCAACTTCTCACCAAGAAGGAAGCAAGATTATGGTGGAGGAGGTATCATAATTTGAGAAGAAATGAGAAGTCGGCAAGTCTAGGAGAGTGACAAAGGAGTGGTCTAAAGAAAATAGAATGACTGACGGGTAGTGTCAAGGGCCCACTTAAAATTTGTGGTCATTTTTCTCTAGCCACATTGAGCAATACCAGTAAGACATTCAAAAGACAGAGAGTTGGCCGAAACCGGTTTGGCTCAGTGGATAGAGCGTCGGCCTGCGGACTGAAAGGTCCCAGGTTCGATTCCGGTCAAGGGCATGTACCTGGGTTGCGCGCACTTCCCCAGTGGGGGATGTGCAGGAGGCAGCTGATCGATGTTTCTCTCTCATCGCTGTTTCTAACTCTCTATCTCTCTCCTTTCCTCTCTGTAAAAAATCAATAAAATATATTTAAAAAAAAAAACCCAAAAAACAAACAAAAAAAAACAACAACAGGGAGTTGGATTTAATTATTGTTGTGTGTATGAACAGAAGAGCAAGGAAGTCAAAGTGAATGCATTAAAGTGACTACAATGATAAGAGAATTTAAGTTGGGCAGAGAATTAGGTGCCAGGAGTGAAGTGAGAGACGGTGCAATCTGGGTGGGACCAGCAGGTTGAAGATTTCCACTGGATCAAAGGGTGATTATTGTAGAGGAGAGGAATCCCATAGTTGTCTCTTGAGAAGTATCTGATGCCAGATTTTTCCACAATACTCTCAGGTGCCATAATGTTCCATTAAGATTGTCTTATTTTAAAGATTACCCTCATTTTGTGCAAACATGACTGCCAAATGCTTGTATTACTGCCCATTGTCATTATTTGGTCTATTCTCTGAACAACTGGCAAAATGCATGGGCTGATGTTGCAGCTGCTCCTCTGTTCCCAATTGCCTCAGGAGAGAAAAAAAAAAGCCCCTAAAAAAACTTTACAAGTTAATGGAAGAATAAACAGTTGTTGACAGTGTGTAATTATGAATCCATATCATTGATATTACCAGACTGATGCTTGAATTTACTTCTGCATTGATAGAAGCACTCCAGTCTTTATAATAATGACAGTGGGGAATAATATCTGGATCCCAGAAGGGGGTTTCTGTGTGGCTGCTTAGCTCTGATCTCCTGCCTGATTCTTGCCAGTCTTTTCCTGTGGGGTAGTTGGGCTCGCTTCTCACACCCTCCTTCGGCCAGCACGCACATCCGTCTGACAAATCTCATTGGGAAACCTGTTTCTCTTCTGCCTGAAGCTTAGTGTAAGTGACCCCAAGCAGCTGGGCCGTATTCTTCCTAAAGAGCCTTGAGGCACTCTCTGGTGGATAACATTTGTTTCTAAGACTCTTAAGATTACCCCTGTCCTAATATGGTGTTTTGGGTAATAAGCAAAATGAAAAAGAAACAAAGTATTATGAAAAATGCCATCTATCATTTTTTTTAGGACAGAGACTCATCTTTCTCCAATCAGATCAATTGGATTTTGAGCTAAAAAATAAATAATGGATGTTTAGTCAGATATATTGTAGAATTGTGATTGTAAAATGGAACAAGCCAGAATCCTGTGATATCCGCAGTACAAAATTTGCCTATAGTACAAAGCAGCACACTTGATGCAATTCTTCGGTGTTTGCTAAGGTCAGACTTGTTTGCTGAGCTGGGTGATAGCACATTTGGGTGACCAGAGAAAGGTAGTTACACTTCAAAATTTTACTTCAAACTATAGACCTTTGTAATATGCTACTTATATTCATGGCAGAACTAGGTATTAGCATGTTCCACCAAACATATCATCAACTGGTGCCTGGCATTTTATCAAATCAGATATGAATCAGATCTTCAGAGGTGTTTGTGCACTGTGTAGATGTATAGCATAGGCCTTTAATCATGAAGATATACAATAGGCCCCAAATTACGACTTTTTGTTATCACATATTCTGGGTGCTTTCTTATCTTTAGTGAAATGAATATTAAAACCTATAGCTTATAAACCCTTTGAAACATGCTTACAAGTAAAAGCAAACAAACATTTTTATACAATTCAACCATCCCATTACAAATATAGCAAACATTAAACTATCCCTTTATATAAAGGAATATTTGAAACATTCCAGTACATGTTCTTACAAAAACAAATGAGACCAAGTGATTTTCAGAGGCTGCCATATCTAGGTTACCACCAAGGCCAGAACTAGAATCCAGAACTCCTAATTTCTTGTTTAATATGCTTCTCCCACACAATTACAGGAAGTTATTATTATTTTTAAATTCTTACCTGAGGATATATTTATTGATTTTAGAGAGGGAGAGGAAGAGAGAGGGAAACATCAATGTGAGAGAGAAACTGATTAGTTGCTTCTCATATGAGCCCGGACTGGGGATCAGGCCTGCAACCTAGGTATGTGCCCCAACTTGGGAATAAAACCCACAACCTTTTTAGTGTGCTTGATGGTGCTCCAACCAACTGAGCTACTCGGCAGGGCAGAAAGGTATTCTTAAGCTCAGAATCATTTAGTATCACCCCCACTATGATAAATTCTTATCCTTTTATAAAAGTGCATTATTAAACATCCAGTCTTCAAATGCTCTGCTAACTTAAGTAATAAGGTGTCAAACATAGTACAAATGATATTACCTTGGCCTGCAAAGGTTGAATTTCAGTACATGTAAAAGCAAATCCTGATCCTTATAATACATCTTTCATAATAGAGACCATTTGTCAAGGTGCATAAAGGCATGTTAGAGCAATGAGGGGCATTAAACCAAATAACCTGGTAACTCCAATAGAAATGAACGCCCTCACTTAATGCAAGCTGATCTGAAATGTCAGGATATTTGCCTTCATTCTTTCGTTTGTTTAAATTTGTTTAAAAAAGAAGATGCATGTAGTGAAGGAAGCTGACATGGGCCATGGTTAGTTTGAAAACTATTTTAATCTGTTTTAGTGAATCACTTAGAATTCATATTTAAACATGAAATCTAATTTTCCAATTAATTTCACAAGAGATGCTTTTTATATTGATTGCCCAAGTGGTCTCACTGTTTGTGTCAGGAATATCTAACAAGGGTAATGCTAACAAGCAGTTCCCTTAATATTAGTGTTTGCTGCTAAACTTGACACAATTTTGAGCAACTAAAGATTCAGAGTAGTTCAACAGGCACTACTCAAATGATTTTAACTTAATATGAAAATGTTTAGCAAGTCCATGACCTTCACAGTGGACATTGGAAGTATAATTTGTTTCCTTTGACTTAATTATCACCAAGTATTTTATTAACTTTCAGTTTTCTTTTATTTTTATATTTACCTCTATTCACCATTTTCATCTTTTCCTAATACCCAAATTTCCATCAGTTTTCTTTGGCTGAGGAACTTTTTTTTACTATTTCTTGTGGTATGGATCTGCACACTACTGTGATGGTTTCACTTAATTTTTGTTTATCTGAAACATCTTTATTTCATCTTCAGTCTTAAAGGATGTTTTTATTAGATATAAAATTCTCATTGGACTGTTTTGTTTTTCTTTTCATTTTTAGCCTCCATTTTTTTCTAAGGACAACTTAGCTGTCATTTATAACCACATTCTATTATGTAATAACTAGAGGCCCAGTGCATGAATTCGTGTACCTGTGGGGTCCTTTGGCCTAGCCTGTGGGATCGGGCCAAAACCAGCTCTCCGACATCCCCCGAAACGTCCCAGATTGCAAGAGGGCACGGGCTAGGCTGAGACCCCACTGGTACATAATCAGGGCCAGGAAGGGACATGGGAGGTTGGCCAGCCAAGGAAGGACCGTTGGAAGGTCTCCAGGGTGTGTCTGGCCTGTCCTCAGTCCTGATCGGCTGGACCCCAGCAGCAAGCTAACCTACCAGTTGGAGAATCTGCCCCCTGGTGGTCAGTGCACGTCATAGCGACTGGTCTACTGTCTGCCCCTGGTGGTCAGTGCATGTCACAGCGAGCAGTTGAGCGGTCTTAGCATATCATTAGCCTATTACGTTTTGATTGGTTGAATGGACAACTAGACGACCAGACACTTAGCATATTAGGCTTTTATTATATAAGACTAGAGGCCTGGTGCACAAAAATTTGTGCACTCGGCGGGGAGGGGGAGTCCCTCAGCCCAGCTTATGCCCTCTCGCAGTCTGGGACCCCTCAGGGGATGACCACCTGCTGGCTTAGGCCTGTTCCCTGGGGGATTGGGCCTAAGATGGCAATCAGAGATCCCTCTGGCAGCCCGGCAGCCCTTGGGGGATGTCCACTTGCCAGCGGGGAGCAGGCCTAAACTGCAGTCGGACATCCTTAGCGCTGCTGAGGAGTCAGGAGAGGCTCCCACCACCACCGCTGGGTTCTTAATCATGCTGAAGTTCCAAACTGTATTATATGTTCAAAACCAGGCTTGTTCTCACTCTTGTGTTATGTAAATAGCTGCTGTATTCTTTTTAGCTTTAAACAGGCTGCTTGGAGTCTGCCTATATACATGTAGTTCATGAATAAGGCAGATATTTGAGCAGAATTAATTTGAAGCTTTCTTCTGTGACTGTTTCCTTTCCAGATGAGAAAGAGGAAAGAAGACCTTGACAACTAACAACTGGCCTAGAAGTAACAGGCCGACTTTCTGTAGCAGGAGTTAGCCAGACACTCACAATAGGCTGTAGAATTCTATTGTTTAAGATAAAAAGAAAATCTCAAAATGCAAATATCAGCTAGGGCTAGTATGTGGCCATGATGAATCAAGACAAAAATAAGATCACTCTATAATCATATCCAAAATCAGACAAAAACAAGAACATTGTCCAATCCATAAAAATGTGTCCAATCCATAAAAGTGACTAACCCCCCCCCCCCATGGCTAATATAACTACTGCTTCATTAGCAATCTTAAGAAACATTAAGATGGCCAAACCTAGAATTACCTTTACTTCTTCCTAATACCATCAAATCTAGAGCAAAACCCAGCTTCTTGAACAGTCCCCAAAAGAACATAGTACAAACCCAAATTCTAGAATAGGTGAGATGATAACCCATTGTTCCTCATGGTGTGTGTTCTCATTTCTCATTCAATAAATCCACTTTTGGTCCCCAGGTGTTTTCCTTGATCTTTGGTTAAAGCAGCGGTTCTCAACCTGTGGGTCGCGACCCCTTTGGGGGTCGAACGACCCTTTCACAGGGGTTGCCTAAGATCATCAGAAAACACATATATAATTACATATTGTTTTTGTGATTAATCATTATGCTTTAATTATGTTCAATTTGTAACAATGAAAATACATACTGCATATCAGATATTTACATGACGATCCATAACAGTAGCAAAATTACAGTTATGAAGTAGCAACGAAAATAATTTTATGGTTGGAGGTCACCACAACATGAGGAACTATTTTAAAGGGTCACGGCATTAGGAAGGTTGAGAAGGTTGAGAAGGGTTAAAGGTAATGGCACAGAATGTCCTCTTTAATTTTTCAGGAACTAGTACTCCCTAAATTGACCTCTGATTTTTCAAGTCACTTAAGCTGTCTAACTTCTAGTCACTCTACACTCTCTTGTGTGTTCTTCCTTGAGGCAAAAGCAATAAGAAACCTAGGAAACGCATTAGTATCATTCTTTTTTTCCAGTGTCTGCCTACTCGTGGTTGGTTCCTAGTGCCTTCAGATCTTTTACTGTCATTTTCCCAGTATTTATAATGTTATCTCCAAGAGGTTGTTCTTACATGAATTTACATTTATTAAAGAATACATTGTTATTTTTTTGTTACTAGAAAACATTACTTTGTGTCTTGTAATCTATTCCTCCATAGGCAAACTAGTTATGATAACAGAATTTAGTAGTACCCATTATACATCATTGTAGTGAGTAGGCATAGAGTTATAGTTGCTAAATGAGTAATTTGGAAACTTAAGAGTGCCAAATATATCATTTACTGTGAGGCTTGCTGGACTTTCACCATCCTTCTGTTGGGTAGGAATCAAAAGACTTATTCAAACAGTACAATTCTAAGAGTTTCCAGGTCTAATTTTAGAATTATTTAAAATTATCATTATAGTAAGTATATCGATCTGACCCACAAATATGTTGTTAGAAAATATCATTGACAAAACTTCTAACCAGTGCTTTTGGGAAAATAATGTGTCACTAGAACTAAATGATATCTTAAAATTGAATTTGATGTGAGCATTAATTTTCTCAAACTTTTTACAAAGCTTTGTACTGTTATCTATCAGGAAACAAGTCACTGTTTTATTTCCAATAGGAACCAAGGCCTCTAGAAGGACATTCTTTCCTTTATCATTTAAAGTCCACTGTGTTCTCCTGTGGGATATATTTGTCTGGGTTCTGTCTGGAAAGACAAAGCTAACATTACTTTTAGAGTTTCTCCTGGTGTAACTTGTGGGTAATATACATCATTATTCATGGAGATCAAGACATGAGATTTAGAGATACTTTTATGTTTCTTTGGCCATTGCACATATTGATGTGTTGTGTTTTTTTTAAACCACAAAACAATTTTATTTACAAAATATG
Organism: Myotis davidii; assembly: GCF_000327345.1. Classification (NCBI taxonomy): domain Eukaryota; kingdom Metazoa; phylum Chordata; class Mammalia; order Chiroptera; family Vespertilionidae; genus Myotis; species Myotis davidii. Next base: position 5,528,211 of record NW_006299390.1, on the reverse strand, counting down.
TATACTGAAGACTATACATCAGAACCTGTCACCATGGGAAACTCCCAAGCCAAGTCAGGGAGCTAAAGGGGCCCACAGGGCAAAGCTCTGCCCACCCCAAGAGGAAAAATCCCAGTGCCTGGGAGCAGGCTCAGCCCACAAAGGCCTACAGACAGGGGGGCATGGGTAGGAGGAGTGGAGACCCGGTGCCCAGCAGGGGGCTGGGTGGGCAGGCGGGAGGGGAAGCAGCAGGCGGCAGGACCTCATGGTTCTGAAGGTGAGGGTGTCAGGTCTTGACATCCAGCAAGGGCATCCGCTTGTGCTGGTAGCCACTCTGCCAGCCGTGCACCACCTTCGGGTCTCCCACGTCAAAGAGTAGCTCCTGCCCAGCCTCATGCAGCTCCTCAGCGGGGTTATAGCTGTACATGGGGAGCAGGTGATGGTGAAGCCTGTCCCCCCGCTTTTTCTTCTGGACATACATTACCACAGCCACCACCACCCTGATCAGGGTGATGAGGAAGAAAGGGCCCAACACATAGCCCTCCATAGAGTCGCTGTTCACCTGGGGAGCATTGGGCACTGTGGTGTTACTCATAACATCAGCAGGTGGAGGACTGTGTAGTCAGCATGGGCAGTGCCTCGGGAGGGCACCTCTACTGGGCTCCCTCCCGCCACTGCAGCCCGAACAAGAACGCCCCCGCTTGGCTCCCGGGCCCATATTGATGTGTTTTAAAGTGTAAACAATTCTTTTGCCCGGGCAGTGTGGCTCAGTGGTTGTGTGTCAGTCTATGAACCATGAGGTCACTGTTCAATTCCGGGTCAGGACATATGCCCTGGTGAGGCTTGTTCCCCAGTGGAGGGCATGCAAGAGGCAACCAATCAATGATTCTCTTTCATCATTGATGTTTCTATCTCGTTTTCCCTTTCTCTTCCTATCTCTGAAATCAGTAAAAAACATATATATTTTTTTAAAGTAAATGATTATATACATTATATCTGCCTTATATCAGCATAGACATTTTTATAACAGTTTTTGGAAGTGTGAATATTCCCTTTTTTGGAATAGAGAATGTTGTAAAGGCTAATAAGATTACGCCTGCCCTGTTGCCCTCCTGCCCCACACACAGTACTCTCATGGTCCCCTTAGCCTACTCTATCCTTATTTCAGAAGACATATTGCTTTCTCCCACACTGCATATTTATATTGTATTTACTTATATTCATTGTTTATATTATGCTTATGTGTATTGTCTAACTCTTCCTGCTAGAATGCAGAGTCCACAAAGGTAGGGCTATTTGCCTGTTTTGTTCACTAAAGTCATCTTGTGAATCTAGAGTCATATTTGACATGTAAAAGCTCCTCTCCATATATTAAATGAACAGATAAAAAGAAATAGTTTATATACGCCAAATATTTCTGTACTTTTAATGTAGTCCTTCTACATTCTAATTTAGAGGATGTAGTAGAAGATCTCCCTGTCTCCTTCTTGTCCCTTCCACTTAATCTATCTGCCAGAGTCATCTACATAAAGTACAACCAGATCTTTTTAAATCGCTCTTCCAAAATTGTTAACACCTCCCCAGTGTCTTCAAAATGAAATCCAAACTCCCTAACTTGGCATTTGAGGCCTTCTGCAATCTCTCCTTATTCTGCCAACAACTTCATCAATCAACACTCCCCTTGTGCTTCAGTTTTTCTTGATGTGATCTTTGGGCGTGTTTTGTCGTCGCTTCATGTAAATGTCGTCTTTGTGCTGTGGCCTATCCTGATTACCTCATTTAAAATGGGACCACATTCCCCATCCTCCTTACTCAGTTTTACTTTTCTCCATTGCACTTATCACCTTCCAATATACTGTATAATTTACCTACTTTCTATATTTATTTCCCGTTTTCTCCCCAGAACATAAGCTCCGTGAGAACAAAGCTTTATGCTTAAGTTCTCTGTAATATCACCAGTGTTTAGAATAGTGCCCTACCTCCATATGATGGCCATGTTTTCCCCTCCACGTAGATTTCCCTATCTGTTTGCCATGGCCTTGCTTAAATGCCAGCTCTTCTGAAAAGAAGTCCTGCTGTCCTGAACTCAGGTGAAGATAATCTCTCCTCTGAACATTGATAGCATTTAACCAAAACCTACTTTCATATTGCTTGTATTTTGGTTATTTATGTACATGTCTTATTTTTTCCTACAAGTGTGTCTTAACAGATTTCATCACTAACATCTTCACAATCACAGGGAGAGGGTGCAGCCCAGGCTGAGGGACCCCACCAGGGCACGATTAGGCAGGGGAGGGGCCACGGGAAGGCTCCAGAGGTGCCCAGCCCATCTCGCTCAGTCCTGATCAGCTGGACCCCAGCAACAAGCTAACCTACTGGTCAGACACCTGCCCCCTAGTGGTCAGTGCATGTCCTAGTGAGTGGTTGAGCAGCCTTAGCATATCATTAGCATATTAAGCTTTGATTGGCTATTGGGTTGTTCTGCCATTCAGTCTATACATCATATTACCCTGTTATTATATAGGATGATTTGAATAAGGCAAAACCTCTATGAAAAGGGATTTTGATTTTAAGCTTATTTTTTGGGGAAATTAATTATGTTTTAAACTCAATGGACTGAAAATATCCAATAAGGGAAAAAAATGTATATTGACATATTTTATTTCGTATTCAGAGCCTAGACTAAGTTCTGTCATTGGCTTTTTTCATGTCACAGAAATTTCCATCGTCTAGGCATCTGTGCCTTACAAATTGTTTATTCACCAACTAATGCCCTATCAAGTTGCCTGAAATAGAATTAAGATTTGTAATATAATTTCTAATAGAATTAACAAAAATATAATTAAAGACACAAAAAACATGGGATTGATATCAAACAATATATGTAGATTTATTATCATTTGAGTGCTCTATTTTTTCTATAATGTATCTTGACATTAATTAATTATTTTATATTCAGTAGGATTGGGAGCAATGCTAGGGCAGTGCTACAAAAGGTCATAGGACTGAAAGCAAATTTGAGGAAGTTCTTACATCTCTTTATTCTCAAATTCCAAACAAAAGCCTCTATCACTGGATTATATTTGATTCCAAAGCTTTCTTTTATCATCATGTGCCTTACGTATGCTGTCAATGAACTAAGAAATCTTGGTTTTAAGGAGGGGTAATTTATAATACTTGTTTTTAAGGAAGCATTTCCTCCTCACCCTCCTACTCTCTTCTCCTCTTTCTCCTTCTCCTCCTCCTCCTCCCCCATTTCCTCATTGACATCCTTCCCTCTGGTTGAGCAGCCTTATCTTCTCCTTCTCCTCCAGCTCTTCTCCTTCTCCTCCTCCTGCTCCTCTATTCAAGGGAAGAGTATTTATAAGTAACTTAAACTGGGCCTCACTCGCTGGAAAACTAATAGCTGGTATATTCTATTTCTTGAGGCTAGTTGAAAGCTAATGTTAAAGAACTTATAACTCTGATGGAATTATGCTCAAAGTCTCAAATGAATGTGTCTCGGAGAAATGATTGATATTGAACCCGGATAGCATCATGAAATTTTAAAGTGCGCCAGTTGAGTAGCCATATGGTGAGATGCAGTAAAATGCACTTTTCAAACTTTTCATGTAAAAACTTAAAATCTTGGCTTAGAACAAGAGTTTACTGCCTTCCCACCTGTTCCCATGTTGCTGAAAGCCTTTGGCAGGAAACCAGGCCCTGTGCTAACTTCCAGTGACACATACTCATTCTTGCTTCCTTCAGCTCTGTGCCCAGCCCAGCTCAGCCACCACAGATGCGCTATGCTTAGAGCAAACCAAACCTACTAGTGAGATCAGGGTGTGTCTGATGGAGACACTGCCAGGTGGAGCAGTTCCTAGGATTGTGGACTCCTTGACCCCCAAACCTACTGAGGACCAGTATTAGAAACTTTACAAGCAGAATACTAGATATCCCTGAAGTACCCTTTATTAGAGAATGCTTTTTCCTCTGGTTCAGTCCTCTATCCCTTCTATTGCCAACCTCTTGTTAATGGACTCAGTTCCTAAGGTTGCTAACACCTCATCTGATTCCTATAATGACTGGCACACAGTGGTTTTCAGTAAATATTTATTGGGTGTATGAATAAAAATGAATACATGATTCAAATGGTTAAATTCCTATATGACCCTTTGTACTACAGAACTAAACTGGTAGTAAAATGATACTGTTTTCCAGTTTAGCTTAGGTCTCAGGGAATCACTGTATAAAATCTAATTATTTGATTTTCTTAGAGAGAAATCAATAGTACCAGGTCAGGATTTAAAGATAGTTTTTTGCATTGTTACCACCTTGGCAATGGTACCAGCCATTTATAAGCCACAAGAATTCCATTGAAAATGAGGAAAGCCACCCAGTTTAAGCACAGTGAACATTATCATCAACCTGACGCTGACATGCCTGACTGTGAGGCTTCAGTGCTCTTGGTACATTTCCTCTAATCTGTCATTTGGATTCCCTTTTTGACATTTGGAAGGTCTTAAGAATTGATTACTGGTCCTTAAACTATCATGATCACCAGTGGCAAAATATAACACAAAAATGTTATATGATTCTTCTTGTATCTTTTATTGTTATCAGAAAACATTAAGTTGTTCCATGCTACATTATAATTTATCCAATTGTGTCTTCTTTTTTATTGTGTAGTGAAAGCGGAGGGAATTGGGAGAAGGGAATAGGGAGAAAAGAGGCAGAGAATTAATGTGCCTTATATAAAATCAGAAAACCATCAGACTAAATCAAAACGGAATATCTGTACAGAACATTAAAACCTGTACTTTAGAACAATGTGCGTTAAAAACGAATTGAGGTGCTAGTTGTATCGAGGAAAATCCAAATGCAAATGAGGAAAAGACAGCTATAAAATGTAGGTTGGCTGGCTGCTGTTCTGCCCAAGAAGCACTAGCTGGCATTAGTGAGAAATTTAAATTCACTTCTGTGCTGGTGATTGCCTCTTTGGAGCTCATTAAGCATTCTTTGGCACCAAATTTCAGGCTGAGTAACACCATGGAGCGTGATCTAGGCAGAAATTAACCTCAGGGTCTATACGCTCCTGTAACTGAGCCTATAAGAAGTTGATAATTTGTCCTGGAAGAAGATTCTCAGAAAGGGTAGAGCTTGGGGGAGGGGACTTAGAGTTTGACTCTCACAGCTGGATATGAAGCCAATAGCGTTATGGGGCTTTGACTATATTAGTATTACCCTCTTTGGGCTGGTACACTAATCTTTTGAGCTTCATCATTTCAGTTTCTGCTTGAGAGCTGGCTCTTCAGAAACTTAAAGTGACAATGACAGTCTACAAAATTGCTCTCTGAGAACAATTAAACAAAGTCAGAAGGCATGTAATATTTTTAGCAGTGGGTAAAAGGGATCATTTAACGATGACAGAGTGAAGCTCATAGTTTTTAAAATTGCTCCGAAAGATCTGATTGATGTGACAGGGTTGAGATGATGGTTGGTTTCTACAGGCTAGCTCAGCCCAGATGGTATGCGGAGGAAACTGCTCATATAATGGATACAAACTTAGGAACTGCAAGGAATTACTCTCGACAAGGAAGTATCTTCCTTTTTTTTTTTTTTGTTTTTGTTTTTGTTTTTTTTATTATTTTAGTTTAAATTTTTCTTTTTCTTTTTTTTTTTCAAATTTTATTTTTTATTACAAAGGGTATTACATATGTGTCCATTTTTTTCCCCGCCCTAGACAGTCCCCTAGCCTCCCCTATTCCCCAGTGTCTTATGTCCATTGGTTAGGCTTATATGCATGCATAAGGAAGTATCTTCTTGTTATTCAACAGGTGACTGCAGAAGAGATACAGTGAAAATCATAATGACAGCATTATGCACTAATAAAGTAGAACAGGGAGGGAAAAAGCAATATTTAAAAAAAGACTGAAGAGTGAAATATCAAACATACAAATTTCTGGATATCACAGTTATATTGGTAATAACTTATTGAAATGAGGGAGTTAAGAAGTAGTCATCTGTATATACAAAAGCCTAATATGCAAAGTGTCCCCTTGGGAGTTCAACCAGGAGACTGTGAGTTTGATTGCTTTCTGTGACATGTGCTGACCACCAGGGGGCGACACAGAATGAAGGAAGGCTCTGGCTGGCGGCTGGCAGCTGGGGAAGGGAGGCCCCGGCCAGTGGCTGGTAGCTGCTAGGGGCCCTACCCATGTATGAATTTCATGCACTGGGCCTCTAGTTAATAATAAAATGAATATAGACAGGAAGAGATAGTAGCAATTAAGTGGCAACATGTTCTTATTACCAATGTTCTGATTATCATTAATTACCAATTCTGAGGTTGATTCATTAACTCTTAAGGATACAGGTCTTAGGAGCAGAATACTGAATGAGACACAGATTTCCAAATCCTCTAGAAAGAAAGTTTTTTAATATCAAGATCAGCTCTATGTTAATTATTCAGAAACACACACCTTCACTGCTGTGATGTGTGGAGGATGTGTTACATGGAAGCTGTGCCCCAGAAGAGGGAGAGTGGAAAATTGGGGACAGAAGGCTTTTCTCATCTGCAAGGTCCCGAGAGCTAACCCTCTCTTCTCATGTTTCATCATTGGATCTTTTCATAGTACTATCGAGAATACCTAGGCTTTGCAACCAAACAGGGAGAGGTTCAAGTCTGAGCTTCAGGACTCAGCAGCCACAGGAATTTTGGAGCTGTCATTTACTCTATTCTCATTTTACTATATGTAAAATGGGGCTGAAATAATAAACTAAGAGGGTTGTTATGCAAGATGCATGAGAAGAAAAAGAACATAGTTAAAACCCTGAGGTTTGAGAGTCCAGGAATCAAACCCACAACCTTTTGATGTACAGGACAGTGCTCCAACCAACTGAGCCACCCAGCTAGGATAAGAGCCTGGGTTTTAATCTTGGCTCAACTGCTTACAAGTTGGTTGACTTTGTGCTTTGTTTCCTCCTGGGTAACATGAGGACAATAAGTATCCAGCTTCTGAGTCATAGTGGTGATTAATTATGTTAATGTACTAGTACCAGAGTGGTCCTGATATATGGTAAGCTAAATTAGCTATAATTATCAGTATGAAAGTGACTGGGAAAATACTGAACACATTGAAAGTTCACAATAAAAGGAGGCTACTTTATCATAGGTATTTTTACTATTCATTCCTATCCAGAAGGACTGTTTATATCACTAAAATTTTTTAGAGTTTTTAAAAAAATACATTTTATTGATTTTTTACAGAGAAGAAGAGAGAGGGGTAGAGAGTTAGAAACATCGATGAGAGAGAAACATCGATCAGCTGCCTCCTGCACACTCCCCATTGGGTATGTGCCTGCAACCAAGGTACATGCCCTTGACCGGAATCGAACCTGGGACCTTGCAGTCCGAAGGCCAACGCTCTATCCACTGAGCCAAACTGGTTAGGGCTAGAGTTTTAAATCTAGTTCATTTCTAAGTTTTAAAAAATGTAGGAAAGGTCATTCTCTCCTTGAAGATCCAAAAATTACTTAAAATAACACATCCGACTCATTAAGTACAAATGCATAATGGAAGAGATTTTTTTCATAGAATTAGACATATGCAAAATTACTAGCAACCATAATTTTATATAAATCACAATGTAAAAAAAATGCCAAATTAATGAGAACATTCTTTATGATAGGTGGGATCAGTAGGTAATGAAGGAACTAATGTTATGGTGTAATATTAAAACATCTTAATTCATATTCTGCAAGATGAATCAGCCAGATTAACCAGATATTTTCAAATGACACTAAATATGGAATGCCTGTGAAATGCCAATAAAAACAGGAATTAGCCTCTGAGGTAAGAATAAAAAGAGGAGATGAGACAATACATTTCAAATGGGATTTAATTTAAAGATATTAAACAAGGATGTGACTGCTATTCAAATAAGAGAAAATGTAGTAGTGACTAACAATATTTTCCCTTCAAAAATTGGCATGGGGGAAAATATGACTCATTTGTAAAGCAATTTCCTAACAAAAAAGGATATTACTATATTTTAAGACCTCTTTGAAAAGACATTTCAATTATTATGTTTAGTCATGTTAAAATATGTACATAAAATTTTGTGACTTAAAGGGGGGAAAAAAGAGCATTGAATTTTGGCATTTCTTCATTCCTGTATACAAAATGAAATAATTTTGTAATAGTCCAAATTTTGAATTGACAACAAAATAAACATGTACACAAAAAGAGCAGATAGGTAAGAAATATTGTGTAATCAGAGGAAGGTGAGGGTTTCAGAGTTTCTGAGATTTTTTCAAAAGAAAAAAAAAGCAAATGAATAGCAAGAAAATACTGCCCAGAAATGATTCATTGGGATGGAACTATTCAATGTGGACATTAAAAGGGGAAGGCAGACTTCTTTTTATTGTCTTTTCGAGGCTGCTAAGTCTTCAAAAAGCCGAAATCAAATTGTTCACCTATACTTAAAGGGTTTTTAGCATATGGCCACACCCAAATACATTGCCAGAAAATATTTATTCATTTGTTTGTCCATTTGTTCATTCACCTCATGTGTATTAGTGCTTACTATGTAGCAGTATTATGTTATGATCTAGAGATAGAAAAATAATACATGGAACTGTATTCAAAGAAGTTACTGTCTAGTATGGGAGATAGGCATGAAAAAAATAAAATAAGAATTACCCTATATAATAAAAGGCTGATATTCAAATCGACTGAAAGGTGGAACAACCGGTCGCTGTGATGTGCAGTGACAGCCAGGTCCTGCAGGTGGTCAATGCAGGACCTGCCCCCTGGTGGTCAGTGTGCTCCCACAGTTGGACATCCCCTGAGGGCTCCCAGACTGCAGGAGGGTGCAGGCTGGGCTGAGCCTGCCCACCCCCCCCCACCAGTGCACTGGGCCTCTAGTATCTCATAACTAAAGTAGTAGCAAAGCAAGAAATGAAAGTAGCAGAAATGAAGGCATAGAAGAGGGAATAGTTAACACTTTCTAGGAGTATCAGGGAAGACATCAAAAGAAGATATTTTCCCACTGTGGAATTTGGAAAGTGCTTTTTTAGAAGCTCTGTATTTATGTTGTAGAAATCATGACATCAATTAGCCAAACCATTTAGTATTTATGTAGTGATTTACAGATTTCAAACCACATCAGATGGTTTACAACTCATAAAGTACATTTATTTTTTTTTAAAGAAGAACTAATTTATGTAAATTTTTATTTTATTTTATTTTATTTTTATATTTTATTGATTTTTTTACAGAGAGGAAGGGAGAGGGATAGAGAGCCAGAAACATCGATGAGAGAGAAACATTGATCAGCTGCCTCCTGCACACTCCCCATTGAGTATGCGCCCACAACCAAGGTACATGCCCCTGGCCGGAACCAAACCCGGGACCCCTGAGTCCGCAGGCCGACGCTCTATCCACCGAGCCAAACCCGCTAGGGCAAGTACATTTTTTTTAAATAGTAGGGCCCGTACATGGTGTTGGGTATATCGGACAGATACATACAAAAAAATGAAATTAGATCACCATCTTACACCATACACAAAAACAAACTCAAAATAGATTAAAGACAAAAGTCAGACCAGATACCATAAAAACACTTGAAGAAAACATAGGCAGAAAAATCTCAGATATTTCTCATAGCAATATTTTTTCTGATATATCTCTTCTGGCAAGAGAAACAAAAGAAAAAAATATGAACAAATGTCACTACATTATTCTAAAAAGTCTTTGCACAGCAAAGAAAACCATCAACAAAATGAAAAGACAACCCAGTGAATGGGATAACATATTTGTCAAGATTAATATCCCAAATTTATAAAGACCTGATAAAACTCAACACCAAAGAACCAAACAATGGAATTAAAAAATGGGCAAAGGACTTGAATAGACACTTCTCCAAAGAGGACATACAGATGGCCAATGGATATATGAAAAGATCCTCAACATCATTAATCACCAAAGAAATGAAAATTAAAACCACAATGAGATATCGCCTCACACCTGTCAGAATGGCCGTCATCAATAAATGAACAAACAAGTGTTGGTGAGGATGTGGAGAATCTATCCTAATGTTTGTTAAGTTGATTTTTAAAATTTCAGTGGAGTAAAGGGAACCTTCATGCACGGTTGGAATGCAGATCGGTGCTGCCTCTGTGGAACATGTATGGAGTGTCCTCAAAAAATGAAAAATGGAACTGCCTTATGACCCAGTGATTCCATTTCTGGGAACATACCAGAAGAAACCTGAAACACTAACTGCAAAGAGTACATGCACCCCTATGTTCATGGCAGCCTTATTTACGATAGACAAGATTTGTAGCAATCAGCATGTCCATTAGTACATGAGTGGATAAAGGAGCTGTGGTACATTTACATAATGGAATATTACTCTGAAGTGTAAAAAAAAAAAAAAAGAAAGAAAATCTTACCCTTCACATCAGCATGGTTGAACCTGGAAAGCATTATGCTAAGTGACAGAAAATAGTAAGAGAAAGAAAAGTACCATATCTTCTCACTAATATGTGGAATCTAATGCATAAAATGAACTAATAAGCAAAATAGAAACCTACTCCTAGGTAGAGAGCAGGCTGACAGCTGTCAGGAGGCAGGGGGACTGGTTGGGCTGGGTTGAGGGATTGAGCAAAAACAAAAAATAAAATAACTGATGTACATGGACTCTTGCAGAAGACCAGAGAAAAACCAAGCAACACTTTCAGGAGTTACACTGTTTATTACACCAGCGGACTCAGTGGAATAACTTCTCAAGTCTGAGCAAAGTAACATGTAGGGAGCTTCTCTTTTATATCTTTCCGGTGTCTTTGTCCCTCAAATATGGATTATGCTTTGGGTCCTTTTGGCGGGCTTTCCAAAAAGGCCTCAGGTGTTGGGGTCTCCAGGCCATATCTAATGGTCTGGCCTGGCGCCAGCACTAATAACTACCCCCCCTCCGGGGCTGTGCACTGTTCACAGTTTATATGGCCTCTGTGAAATGTGAGCATTTAGGTAACAGGTTCTGCAAGACCAGTTTCTGGGAAAGAGGCAGTGACTTAATTATAGGTTATCAAGAATGTACACTGGGCTTGCTGGCACAGATTCCGATTGCTAGCCCCCCAAATATGAGGGTTACATTGGATTTAGCATGGTTAGCCTTCTCAGGACAACAGTATGGATTGCTGGGAGGAGGGATAGAGAGTAGAGGAGGGTATAGGAAGGATAAATGATGATGGGCAGAGACTTGACTTGGAGTGGTGAACACAATAACTGCACAGATGATGTAGAATTGTGTGCCTGAAACCTGTATAACTTTTTAAATCAGAGTCACCCCAATAAACTCAATTAAAACTAATATAAAACAAAATGGTAGGTCCCTTTCTGCATGTTGATTGTAGCTTATCAACTTTATTTTTCTTTACTAGTACTGGACCTATCGCTTAGGCCAGTGATTTTTTAGCCTTTTTAAATAAAAAACAATCTCATAGTGCACATAATCTAAATTTCTGCAGCACAACAAAAAAGATGTTATATTTTTTTGCCGATCTGAAAAAAAAAGGTATAATCTTGATTCATTCACACTGGATAGCGATTGTGTTGGCTGTTGTCATTTTTTAATTTGATAGTCTAAGGGAAAAAGAAGTCAGTGCCCCTGACTAAATAGGTATTGCATGTTTTAAAAATTCTTGCAGCACACCAGTTGAAAATCGCTGGCTTACATGTACATCTCTACAGTCTTCTAATAAAAGGATTGTTCTAGGTACTATTACTGCATAAAACATCATCCTGAAACACAGTGATTTTAAATAGTAATAATTGTGTTACTATTTCTTATGATTTCTGTGGGTCAAGATTTTGAGAAGGACTTGGCTGGAGAGTTCGGATGTGGGGAGCTTATGCAGCTGCAGCCCCAAGGTGACTAGAGCTAGAATAGCAGTGGACTGGTTGGGCATGTAGTCTCAGGGTTGCCCCAGGTGGTCTCATTACATGGGCTAACCTGGGCACCCTCATAGCGTGGAAGCTTCAGGACACCCACGTTACTTACATGCTGGCTTGGGGTCCTTTACCCGCAAGAAGGAAACTGAATGGCTTTTTCTGACCCTACTTTGGAAATCGCACTGCATCACTTACAAACAAGCTACAGACTTAAAAGGAAGGGCAATATACTTAACCTCTTGATGGATGAGAGGCAAGATTCTAGAACATCTGAAATGAGAGATACTTTTGTGGCCATCTTTAGAAAATACAGTCGTTAACTACATTCTCACTCAAACTTTGAGTAAGCAAATGGTGTTGGAATCTTATTGGAGTCTTATCAGAAAATTATTCAGGATGAAGGTAAATTGCAGAATCTTTTCTAATGTTTGTTAAATTGATTTTTAAAATTTCAGTACTGGATGATTTCTGACACTAAGATCAGAACATGATAGGACAAATAAGAGAGCAGGCCATTGAGCCATGGAAAAGGTTACATGGGAAATTGAAAAATCAATTTCTTTGTAGGTTTTAAAAATCGATGGTCAAGGGATTCCGTGAGTCTCTCTTGTGTCAGTATGGTTCCAGCTGGAGGAGAGAGATGGATTGGGCAAGCTTTTAGACCTTTTTCAGTGACTTCTGTATTCACTAACTAATAAGGCATAGAGAAATTGTCTTGGTAACCTTGGAAAAGTCTTTTGGTCAGTGCAAGGGCTTGTATTATTTTATTTACTTATTAACCTTTCATTTATTTATTTTGAATTCTGTGTCTCATAAAAAGCATTCAGATTTCTATGTATGTTTTTCTCACCAAGGCATTTGCCACAGATTTTTTTCCAGGTAGTAGTTACTATCGTTGGATCAGTAATTAGGGAAAAAAAAACACTTTGTGATAAGGTAAAATCTGTGGGTCCTTGTTTGTCATGGCTGTCAAGATAAGTAACAAATGACAGGTAACAATTTGTGTGTATAAGTGTGTTGGTGTCAAGATGAATATATCACATAGAGAGCTTGTGTGGTGCCAAGTATTTTGCTTTTCCTGCATTATTTGATTTAATTCTAAACAACTCCAGTATACAATTAGTATTCCTACTTTAGAGATGATGAAATTGAGATAACGTAGAAGTTAAGCAACTTTTCTGATGCTAAGAAGCATAGCTAAGATTTGAACCTATTTATGTTAACAGGAGACTTCTAATTAGAAAGGTTCTACATTGTTTATTATTGAAAGGCAATGGAATGAGTACTCACTATCTTATTTTTTTTAAATTTAGACTGTATTCGCAGTCTGGACTTTATAAATCAGGGTCCCTCAATGTCATTAAATTATAGCCCATGTGCTCTTTTATCTGGCCTGCAAGGCTTTTTATAATCTGGCTTCATTTTATTAGTAGTTCTTTTATTACTTTAACTTGTTTTTTTTTCTGTTCCTCTAAAACACACCATTTCTTTAGCCAAAATCAGAAATTCCCAGGCCTTTGTGTAAAACTGTTTCTTTTATGTGAAATTGGCACCCCACACCCATCAAATTTTTTCTATTGTTTCAACCCATTCAAATGCTGCCTCTTCCATTAAGCTTCTCAGATCACCCAATAAGAGGAAATTTCACCTGGATTTTAATAGCTCATACTTTCTCTATGACTTGTGTGAAATATGTCAAGCTGTACTTCCTTCTGTTCTATGGATTATGATTTCATATACAATTACATTGAGGAAAAAAGCATTCACTTGCTTTAAAAAAATTAATACGTGAAAAGCAAAATCAATGCTCTTTCAGGTCCCTTTGAGGTCTAGATATTGACTAATCAGCTAAGCTGAATATCCCTTCATACGTTGTCCAAATTTGTTTTCTATTTCTTGGATTCTTTATATTTGTGATATCTAAATTTCTTCTTGTTTTTATCTGTAAGCAGTCTTATGGAGATATGGTAGATCTTTTAATGGTTTATTTACTTTTCTTTTTTGTACGTTTATGTAGTTTCTCATTTCTTATTTACCCACTTTTGCTGTAGCAGCATATTATTTCTCTCTCCTTTCTTATTGTTTTTCTTTCTTTTTTCCCCTCCAAAAAATACATGATCTTTCATCTAAGGTCCGTGGAGTTTTAAGTTATATGAAACATTCTTCAGTAACACATTTCGCTCATCCATTTTATTCTCAATATTTAAGTTATTGGTCAGATAAGTACTAAAGTTCTATTGTATATACTGATGAAGTTAAAGACAACTTTCTACTTGAACCATTCTTTTTCCATCATAAAGATCCCTTTAGATATCACTGTGTATGAAGCTTGAGCAATTTATTTTTAAAATCATCACACCATCCTTAATCATACCAATATCATAAAATGAGCCTTTGAAATTTGATATTAGTCAGCAGTTTTATTGAGACAGGAAGATTAATTAAGTGGGCAGATATTCTTGATAATGGGAAAGTCGGCATACATGCTATATAATATGACTTATTTAACAAGTCAGATGTGCTTACCTAAAAAGATATAAACTACCCTGCTTAGAAGTATATCTAAAAAATTATGGTTGTGTATGTTTTACCAGGAAAAAAATTTAAAATATTCCATCAAATATTAGAAAAGCAAGTTTTAAAGATATGCAATTTTTAACTTATTAAACAAATTCTTAAAGCATGATTCGCTTTGCTCCAATACTACATTCTCAGTATTTTTAAAAAATCATATGCTTTTCCATGTAGCACATTTCAGGTAAATAGGGGAAATTGCTTCAGGTCTCTGTTTCTTAAATAATGGTAATAAATGTCATTTAAATTATTTTAAATATGAGTCATGCATCTGTTATGTGGCTTATAAAAATCTGAAATATATTTAGAATAACATTAAATCATTATGGTGCCAAATTTTTTTCCTTGGTGTATTTAGGGAATAATGTCTTTATTTTTATTTTTTTGAGGTGTAAAGCTCTGTGGTATATTTGTAATGAAATTCATTGCAGTTAAGTGGGAAAAACAATGGGCTTTGGGTCAGACTAAGCAGGCCTTTAATACATTTTTCATTAACTCTAAGATAGCAGTTTTCAGATGCTTTGGTCTCAGGACTCATTTACACTATTAAAAATTATTAAGGACCCCCAAAAAGCTTTTAAAAATGTGACTTATCTCTATCAATATTTGTTATGCTTGAATTAATATGGAATTATTTTAGAAACATTAATTTATTTAAATAACAATAAACCCATTCCTTCCTAACATAAATATAACATGTTTCATGAGAAATAACTACATTTTCCAAAACAAATAGTCGAAAGAATATATAGGTTTTCATTTGTGCAAATCTCTTTATTGTCTGACTTACTAGAAGACACCTGGATTCTCTTATTTGGATTTTATCTGTTATAATACAGTGTTGGAGAGATGAAGAAAATATGTCCCAACACAGATATGCAGTTGGATAAAAGGTATTTTAATACCTTTTCAGATATTTGTCAGTATTCTTCAATAATGCTACACTAACACTTGCTAAGCAGTAGTTTCTTAAAGATTAGTTGCAGTGCAGAATTAGACACCATATCAATGAACTTACCATACTTAGATTTAATTTCATTGCTGCAACTTGCACTTTGAAGGATCTTCTATACATATATGAGTTTGTAACATCATGCACTACTCACTTCACTGAATTATTCAGATATTTCAAATATTGATTCTCTACATTATAAAATTCACATCATGAACTTCACCACCAATTTAATTGAAAAAAGACTCCATGTATTGGGAAGCTGTCAAATTGACAGTGGTTGATAGAAGCTTCCCAAAATTCTAATTTTAGCTCAAAAGCTCAACTTTTGTCATTGGTAACAATCACTGTCAGTTGTTTCCTTTGAAGTGACAGGCTGACTTTGTTTATGTTTGAGAAAATGTCTGCCAAATGCCAAGTCTGAGTCATTCTTTCAAGTAAAAATAGTAATCTATAAAGAAGTGGCCACTTCAGCTTGCAACTCAAGCAGTTGCACAGACACTCCTCTTTGCAACAATCATCATACTTGGATAAGAGACAGAGGGAGTTATGTGCATTTCCCATTATGTCACCCTGAATATTAAAAAGACACTTAGACAAGTATCCTGGTGTAATGAACTATTTACTGTTTAATCATGGACATGCTTACATGACTGCATTTTTTCCTAGTGCCTGGTGGTGAAGAATAGAGTGACTGTTAGTACAGTTTGGTGCCACTGCCTTGATTTGTGATAAGTTAGAAGCACTTCCACCCACCATTGCTTTTGTACCAGAATGCAAAGTCAACAGATCGGAAAAGGGAAATAATGTATTACTGGTAGTACTTTTATGAAAATTATTTTGACCTCCTAGGCTCCCTGAAACGTTCTTGAAGATCCCAGAGGTCTGTGGACCATATGTTGAGAACTGCTGCACCGGGGGTTGTAACCTCTCTGAGATCATTTCCTTACTACTAAAAATGAGGATAATGCATATATTGCAGATTGTTTTGACATTTAAATCTGATGATGCAATGTTTTCAAATATGTAAGCTTCTGTCCACTTCCCCCTAATATTAATCTCTGTTAAGGTATAACTCCTCTAAAATGATGTTACTCTTACTTTTGGAATAAGTATCTAAGTATCTAACCAATTGCAAAATATATCTCTACATTTCTTTTCTGGAAAAAATAATATTCTTAGATACTCATTGGAAACCTAACTGCTATATTTTCTCACTTTCAAAGCACTCTAGGGAATGTATTCAGAATATAAATTTAACTGTATATGTGATACTATTTAGGTATTAGCACATTTGATACACCGTTGGTATATGGGATTGTATATCAGTGTATAATCCTACTTCTCTTTGTACTTCTCTTTCTATTTTAAAAAGAGCCTTCCTTCTCCCTGCCTGCTCACACATATTTGGTCCACCTTTTCCTGCAATTTGTTGGCTATGTACATTAGAAACAAATGTTCTAAGATTAAGATAAGTGAAATGGTGTTTTAAAAAAGGCTATTCCCCTCACTTATTTCCCATAAATAAATTTAAAATTATGAAGACAGCAGAGTGCATTTAAATATATCTGCATTTACTTAGCAGTTCACATAAAGGCAATCATCAGTGACCACATGTTTTACAAAGATTTGTTCTGTGAGAGTGTGAGTCATCCAAAATTGTATCCTCTCTGTTGAATAATTCTGAAGCATTATTTGTAAGATGGAACTAAGAAAACCAATGCATTCTAATAAGTTGCGTAATGATTGAACGGTTTTACAAAGTGTATCAAGAAATGTATGGCTTAGAATATTTAAAAAAGACAACTTGGACCAACACAGTAGAAAACAAGCAGGTAATTTAGAGTGTGTTGAATATTTTGCATAAAGAAATTAAAATTATAGTGTATTTAAGGTTTTTCTCCTATATCATGGTTCAGTTAGTTGTTATTGCTATTCAACAATACTTGAAAAGAGCATAAAACTTCAGGGGAGCTCTGCAGACATTCACTTTTATTAAAGTCTTTCATCAAGATTGCCCATATGTGGTGCCGTCAAATAGTATAGAGGCTTGACTTTCTCTAACAAGGAAATATCTTATTTTGATCTATATTATAATGTAATTTTTATCACATTTAAAATACCAGTAAAAAAAATCATAGAACTGCTGCACACAAATCAAAGGATAGGAATTTGTTTGCCAATCATTTTGAAATAGGCAGTGCAAGTTTGGTATGTTTTATGCATTACAGACTTGTATAGCTCTTATGACAGGCCGTTGAAAACATTACCACCTGTTTATGAAGATAGGGCAGCTAAAAACAGAGATGTTAAGTTATGTTATCAGTTAGCTTTTGCTGTGTAACAATGATGAAACCCCTGTGGCCTACAACAAAGAATATCTGTGAAGGTTTCAGCTGACCCAGGCTGGGCTTGGTTCATTGGTTCTGCTGGTACTGCCGGAAGCACTCACCTGATTGCAAGGTGACCCTGGGAGTTGTTCTTCACAGGGTTTGGTTGACATGCCTTAGCCGCCAGGACCCTGGCCTACACGGTTCTCATCCTTTGCTTAGAACCGACAGTCTAACCTGGGCATGTCCTTGTGACAATGGCAAAAGTGCAAGAAGGAAAGTGGGAACATACCTTTGACACTAGGTTTGCAACTGTCCCTTTCTGATTCATGCTGTCGTCCAAAGCAAGTTACATAGGATGGCCACGTGCACTTTACCCTTACAGGAAGGACTCGGGATTCTCTGGACAAGGGGAATGAATAGAGAGAGAATGAATAATTGAAGCCACACGGGAAATTAATATGCCACATTACTTTGCCTTGTTCCTACAAATAATGGCTAGCTGAGGTAGGTGAAAAACATAGGCCTCTTCAGGAAACTGCTTTATTCCTGTCCTCAGGTTTTAGTGTTCTTTCTAACTTGGCCCAATCAGAGGCTTTGGGGATAGTATTTGAATGTCTGAATTTACTTTCTAGTTTCTACCTATTGTAAGGACAAAGGAAAATAGATTCAGATGATGGCACCAACTTCCATTTGCAGCCACCGTGATCACATGTTGCTTTATTTGTTGCTGTATGGAGAGATCGTAGTCTGTCAGACATATTTTGTCTTTATCTTAATGCTTCTGATCACTGTCCAAATTCTCAGTCATAAGTAATAGATGATATCATCTATTGTTCTTAGAAGAAAATAGGCCCAATCCATTTATGTCATTAAGTTTACAATTGATCGTGCATTGTACATTTACTGAGACAGTATATGAATTTAGAATACAAATACTGGTGTTTGTTGTGACTTTTTTGCTTATCAGTCAATTGCCATTTTAGAATATATGACTCCAACAGTTGAAACATTATATTAAGTAAAAATATGTCATTTCCTCATGTTTTAAGAATGTTCCTCAATACTTCAGTAGTAAAGAGATAACTTTTCTTATTTAATGGTAAGAAGTTGATCTTATAGTCACAGATACTCAGAGTCTGCTACTCAAAACATGACAAGTGATAACTGTCTTGATGGTTAAAATATTATAATATTTTAAGGGCAAAATTCTTACTGTAATGCAAAAATCATACATATATTATTTTCGAACTAGAGGCCCAGTGCACGAAATCCAGCCTGCACCCTCTCGCAGTCTAAGAACCCTCAGGGGATGTCTGACTGCAAGGAGGTGGGAGAGGCTCCCACCACCACCATTGCACTCGCCAGCCATGAGCCCGGCTTCTGGCTGAGCGGCGCTCCCCCTGTGGGAGCACATTGACCACCAGGGGGCAGCTCTTGCATTGAGTGTCTGCCCCCTGGTGGTCAGCGCGCATCATAGCGGCTGGTCATTCTGCTGTTTGGTCAATTTGCATATTAGCCTTTTATTATATAGGATGCTAATGTTTTATTTTCCTGGAAAAATGATTGATTTTACTGGATTTGTTTAAGGGGAAGGTGACACGAAACTCAGAAAGACAAATAATCATTAGAATGCTTCTGTTACTGTATTTTTACTGTTAATGGGTGTTTAAAAGGCTGAAATAAAGCAACTGTGGATATGTGTGCACTGTGGGCTTGTGCTATATAACTGGCCAAAGTTCCTGAAGGTTTTGGTAGATAGATTACAAGGTTTCCTCATCAGCCTCATATACACTGTATCTCTTCTTCCATCACAATTCATTCTATTGTTTTTAGAATTTATAAAAAACACTTGTATATGATCATACCATTACTTTACATAGCCCCTTTAGGCTCATTCTCTCCCCCCACTCAGTTACCTTGAAGTTAAATCAAATCCCCTAGAAAGATACAGCCCCACATCTACTCTCTAAGCTCATCCAGTATCAATCCCCAACCTGAAACCTCGGCTCCAGCAGCCTAATATATGGCAGTCTGACTTCTAAGTACTTAATAAAATATGTTTTTATTTCTTACCTGAAAATGTATTTTTAGAAAATAAAGAAAACAGATAAATCATAAATCCCCAAATTACAAATAAAGGATATCACCCATAGTTCTCTCATTCAGCTATAACCACTGTTAATAATTTGTATTATTTCTTTTGTGATATTTTTATCTCTTCCCTTTTCATTATATTTTCCCCAATTTTTATGATAAGAATATTTAAACATCTTAAAAAGTTGCAAGAATTTTACATTGAACATCTATATACTTGGATTCTACCATTAACATTTTACTTTATTTGCTCCATTACATACCCAAAACCTATTTTTCCTGTATCATCCCTCAATCCCTTTATTCTTGATGCATTTCAAAATAAAGTGCAGACATTAGGACACATAATTGCTGAGGATTATGAGTCAGTTAGGAGTTTTAGGTGAAATGAGGAGACCCAACAGAGAAGGGACACATTTAACCAACATCTCTTGCTTTCCTAGATAGCATTCCTAGAACCTAATGTTTCCCTAAATACAGTTAAGGTGTCAGGCTACATGTTTTAAGTTTTAGTTTAAAAGCTAGGTGATGGAATGTAGGCCATTCTTTGAGTCAGTCCGTATCCCAATGATCCTTTCACAATGACCCACCTACCCTTAGGTAATCTTATCTAAGAAAAGAGAAACATGCAAATTGACGGTACCCCCACTATGCATGCCAGCAAATCAGGAGCGAGTATGCAAATAAATCCAACCAAGATGGCCATGGCCACAGAGCTGGAGTGAACAGGAGGCTTGGGTTGCCCCTGGCGATAGAGGAAGCCAAGCTTCCCGCCTGCCCTGGCCGGCCCTGGACTCTGCTCAAGGCTACAAAGTTTCAATTATAGAAGATAAATAAATCCTAGATACCTGCTTCCAGCCACTGTTGTCTCTGCTCAAGGAGGGTCTGGGAGCCTCGGTTGCCAGTGGCCATGACCAGCCTGCAGCCATCAGCCCCTCACCAAGGCTGGCCAGGCACCCCAGTGGGGACCCCCAACCTGAAGGGGGCGTGTCCAGCCTGAAACAGCCCTCAGCCCCTCGCCCAGGCTGGCCACCCCCTCATGGGGTGAGGTTCCCCGCTGGGGGGCTTGGCCAGCCTGAAAACAGCATCTTCCCCTTACCCAGGCTGGCCTGGCACCCCAGCAGGGACCCCCACCCTGAAGGGGGTGTAGCCAGTTTGAAAACAGCCCTCAGTCCCTCACCCGGTTTGCCACGCCTCCCCAGCGGGAAACCTCACCCCATGGGGCATGGCCGGCCTGCAAACCACCTCAGGCCCCTCACCCAGGACGCCCCACACCCCAAGGGAACCCCCACCCTGATCCGGGACACCCTTCAGGGCAAACCAACCGGCCCCCACCCGTGCACCAGGCCTTTATCTATACTAATATAAGGGTAATATGCTAATTAGACTGAGAGACCTTCCAGGATACTTTCCGGACTTTCTTCTGAACAAAGCCATGGTGGGGGGAGGTAGGCTGGTGGGGGGGCATTTGGGGGCAAGCAGGTTGTTGGCAGTGGGGGAGTTGGGGGTGAGCAGGCCGGCAGACAGAGTGGTTAGAGGCAATCAGGCAGGCAGGCAGGCAAGTGAGCAGTTAGGAGCCAGCAGTCCCGGATTGCAAGAGGGGTTTCTGACTGCCGGTTTAGGCCCGATCCCTGTAAACCGGCAGTAGGACATCCTTTGAAGGGTCTGAGATTGGAGAGAGTGCAGGCTGGGCTGAAGAACACCCCCTCCCCCATGCATAAATTTCGTGCACCAGGCCACTAGTGACAATATAAGTGACAGCGAGAATAAGATGATTGTGGAGCTCTGCCTACAAAACACAGAACACTTTCAAGATTTTGGGGGGCTGTTTGTGTTATTGATTGCCTTTTAATGTATTTTTTAATTCAGCAATACAAAATATCTATCACTCCTTTACCTTTTCACTTCAAGCAAGCACCCCTGACCTGGAGGGCATGGAGTAGCTTCTAAAGAGCTATGAATCCCCAAAATTTTATGACAAACTTTGTGTGTGAATATGTTTCTGGACGAGAAGATGTATAGTTTTTACCAGATCATAATGGATATCCAACACAAAAGACTGGGAGGACAGCTTATATCCATAACCACGTGAAAGGCACCATCTAATAAACCAGTGTTTAGAGGTACAATGTGGTCTCCTTGACATTTTTCTGGGAGCAAAAATTGGAGGTTTGTAATAGTTTAGGCTGGTATAATAAGGGCACAAGAGCTGTGCTTTTGGTTATTTCTGAAGTACAGTCGTTGATATGAAAGCTAGAAAATGTATGTCCCCCATAGTCTCTGTTAATGCCAGTTTGATAGAAAGTGCTTTCACTGGATATATTATTTCAATGGGCTCCTCTTACTCCTTCATCCAGCTAGTATCTTATTAGGGATTTGGGGATTATAGCGTTCTTCAGTCACCAGTCAATTTTGTGACACCATTTCATTCCTTCCTTCAAATGTTTGGTAATGAATGTTACCCTTTATTTGTTTTCAGAGTGTGCTTGCCTATTCAAAATTATTCTCAGGCTGCATTCCAGAGTAGAGAAACCAAATAGAGATAAGCTTTTGATGATCAACAAAGTAGACACAGATGGTGTAGGATACAGCAGTAGTTTTCAAAAGCAATTTATACAATTCTAATTCTCTTACTGTTTCTAATGTCATGTTTACCTGAACTAATTCTTTCTCTTATTATTCATTCTCTATAAATACACTCTTATTTGATTTGTAAGTGCTCAAAAAATAGGCCACATAAAAAGATTACAACAGCACTTCTGATTCACTAAAAGGAAGTAATTTGTTCTGAATGGGGAGGTTGAGCTTAAAGAGAAAATGGATTGTGGAACACTGCAAAGAGCTTTTTTAAGAAAGAATTTTTCTTACAGAGAGAAATTGGCTGACTTATGAAACTTTAAGAAGATATTTATTAAACAGAAAGCTACTTCGCTGAGGAAGCTGAGGTGTAAAGATTTTGAGGTTGTATTCAGTGGGGATTTATAAAGCTTTGTCTATTTAAAACCTCCAGGAGAGTCCGTGTTTCTACAATCTAGACAGGGTGGAAGCCAAACAGTTAATAAACTTAAGACCTTGTTATCTTATTTATAGGTCCTTATTACCTCTGCATCTCAAAACTAGTTAATGCATATTTATATTTGTCTATATTTCAGTACAGAGACCATCACATAAAAACCAAATGGCACTACATAATTATGTTTGTTTTAATGTGTGCATTTAAACGGGGGAGGGCGGTGAGAGGTAGAAGAAGGTAAAGGGGGAATAAATGGTGATGGAAGGAGACTTTATTTGGGATGGTACACATACAGTACAATATATAGATGATGTATTATAGAATTGTGCAACTGAAACCTATATAATTTTATTAACAGTGTCACCCAATAAATTCAATAAAAAAGAAAAAATAATGGACTCTATTGTGAACTACATGTGATCCCACTTATGGCACCATTTATTATATACTTACAGCATACATGTATAGTATCTCGACTATCTCAATGATTTCTAAAATTCAACTTACTAAAAGTTTCCCTTTTCACGTGTGTAGCACTGAAAATAGAAGCAGTCATAGACAGATTATTAATGAATAATAAATACAGATGTCCTTCTGGAAAGCCTCTTGATTGATTATGATTTCAGTGAAGCCCCCTTTTTCTATGGTTTAGTATTAGTGGCTTGGAAGAAAGATATTAGGGACCCATTTAACATTACCTATTTGTGGAATTAGTTCTTGTTGAGCAGTTTGGCTAGTAAAGTTTTAATTTACTTTGAGTTATTGGAGGATATCAAAATAGGGAAAAATCTATTTATCATGGTTCATAACACATAAAATGGTACGAATGGGAATAAAAACTGTAGATCTACATTTAAAAAATCATTTTGTCCCGGTCAGTGTGGCTCAGTGGTTGAGAGTTGACCCATGGACCAGGAGGTCATGGGTCATGGTTTGATTCTTGGTAGAGATGCATGCCTGGATTGTGGGTTCAATATTCGGTGGGGGGCATGCATGAGGCAGCCAATCAATAATTCTCTTTTATCATTGATGTTTCTATCCCTCTCTACCTCTCCCTTCTTCTCTATGAAATCAATAAAAAAATTATTTTGAATGCACAGAATACTTTTTTAAAATAGGTTATGAATATTTTCAATCAGATAAGTATAATTTATTTTGAATAATAAACATTTTAAATATTTAAATTCTATGGTTAGCTTAATTTATTTTTAATTTTTAAGATTTGTATTGAATTTATTGGGTGACATTGGTTAATAAAATTATATATATTTTAGGTGTATCTAATCTAGCAAAAGAGAAACATGCAAATTGACCATATCTTCGCTATGCACCAAACCACGCCCAGCAGCTACTCAGAGCGATTATATGCAAATTAACCCAACCAAGGTAGCAGCCGGCAGCCATGGAGCTGGAGCAAGCAGGAGGCTTGGTTGTCCCAGCAATGGAGGAAGCCAAGCTTCCCGCCTGCCCTGGCTGGCTCTGGCCTCCGCTGAAGGCAACAAAGTTTCAGCTCTAGAAAATAAATAAACCCCAGATACTGAGGGCTTCCAGCACAGTGGTGGTGGCAGAAGCCTCTCTGGCCTTCTCAGCAGTGCTAAGGATGTCTGACTGTGGCTCAGGCCCACTCCCCATGGGGAATGCCTAAGTTGTCAGTGGGAGGCAAGTGGACATCCCCCGGGCTGCCGGAGGGATGTCTGACTGCCAGCTTAGGCCCAATCCCCCGGGGAACGGGCCTAAGCCAGCAGGTGGTCATCCCCTGAGGGGTCCTAGACTGCAAGAGGGCACAGGCCGGGCTGAGGGACACCCCACCCCCACCCAAGTGCCTCTAGTAATTCTATAATACATCATGTGTACATTGTATTGTTTGTTTACCACCCAAAGGCAAGTCTTCTTCTGTCAACATTTATTCCTTTACACTCTTCTACCACACCCCACCCCGCTTTCCTTCTTTTAGTCACCGTACTGTTGTTTGTGCCTATGAGGTTTATTTTTTCTTAATCTCTTAAACTTTTTTTATCAGCCCTGCAACCCTCCACCCCTAAAACAGCTCTCAGTCTGTTTTCTGTACTTATGAGTCTGTTTATATTTTATTTGTTTGTTTTGTTCATTAGATTCCACAGCTAAGTGAGATCATATGGTATTTGCCTTTCTCTGACTGACATTTCATTTAGCATAATACTCTCCAGGTCCATCCATGCTCTCCAAAACATAAGATTTCCTTCCTTTTTATAGCCGATTAGTACTCCATTGTGTAAATGTACCACAGCTGTTTTCTCCACTCATCTATTCATGGGCACTTGGACTGCTTCCAAATCTTGGCTACTGTAAATAACACTGTACTGAACACAGGGCTGCATATATTCTTTCAAATCAGTGTTTTGGGTTTCTTTGGCTGTATTTCCAGGTGTGGAATCACTAGGGCATAAGGCACTTACCTCTACTTTTTTTTAATCCTCACCTGAGGATATTTTTCCATTGATTTTTTTTAAGAGAGAGTGGAAGAGAAGAGGAGAGACAGAGAGAGAAACATCCAATGTGAGAGAGAGACATCGATTGGTTGCCTCCCACATGAACCCCAACCAGGGCCGGTGATGGATCCTGATACCGAAATATGTGCCCTTCAAGGCAATTGAACCCGGGACCCTTCAGTTGCAGGCTGATGCTCTATCAACAATATAATTTACTAGAGGCCCAGTGCACAAAAATTTGTGCACTCAGGGGGAAGGGTGGGGTCCCTCAGCCCAGCCTGTGCCCTCTCGCAGTCTGGGACCCCTCAGGGGATGACCACCTCCTGGCTTAGGCCCGCTCCCTGGGGGATTGGGCCTAAGATGGCAATCAGACATCCCTCTGGCAGCCCGGCAGCCCTCGGGGAATGTCCACTTGCCAGCGGGGAGCAGGCCTAAACTGCAGTTGGACATCCTTAGTGCTGCTGAGGAGGCAGGAGAGGCTCCCACCATCACCGCTGTACTGGCAGCCATCAGCCTGGCTTGTGGCTGAGCAGAGCTCCCCCCATGTGAGAGTGCCCTGACCATAAGAGGGCAGTTCTTACATTGAGCGTCTGCACCATGGTGGTCAATG
>NW_006299390.1:5494913-5502080 GCF_000327345.1 Myotis davidii | reverse complement strand
AGGCTCGGCTCCAGCTCTGAGACCTCAGCTCTGAAAGCAGGTATCTGGGTTTGTTTGGCTTCTATAATTGTAACACTGTTGCGGTCCTGCTAGCTCCAGCTCTGATGGCTGAAAGCAGGTTTCTGGGGATTGTTTAACTTCTATAATTGCAACATTGTTTCTTAGACTGCAGCTCAGAGGCTGGCAGCCGCCAGCGGGGAACGTTGGCTTCCTCCATCACTGGAGCAAGCAAGCCTGGCTGCTGGCTGCCATCTTGGTTGGCAGTTAATTTGCATATCTCACTGATTAGCCAATGGGAAGGGTAGTGAAGTTATGGTTAATTACCATGTTTCTTTATTATTAGATAGGATATTATGACTTCCATACTTTCTATGTATACTTCAATTGCATCTTAAAATAAAAATCCAGTTTACTTATTTTTTTTCATACTGTGATTTGTGCAATTTCATTCATGAAAATTCTTCATTATTAAAGAACTACACAATTGCCCCAAAAGATATTATAGTCACAGCAAACTGTAATGAATAGGACCAAACCACATTTTGTGGTACTCTATGGGCACTTAGAGTGTAGTAAAGTCTGCTCTCAAGTATCATAAACGTGCATATGCTGAGGATCTAGTGTTGTGTGTTCAGGTAATTGTTGCAGCATAAGACAGAGTTCTAGCCCCATCACAGAGCTTAAGGCGTTCATCCACCCTTACCCCAACACATGCATAAACAGAATCAGGCAACTCATATCTTTATAAACTATGAGATGCATTCTATCTTCTGTTTTCTCCTATTGCTTTTGCTCCCTTATTCCCACCGGCTTATCAAACTGCAATTTCTGTCAGATTCGTCAGAACATCAATTTATTTGAGCCAAGGAAAGTGAATGTCAGGCTGAAAAGAAAAAGGTGCTGATACATGAGTACACTAGCACATGCTGATACAAAAAGCTCTGATTATGGCTCATGGATTGTGGTTTAAAAAGCACTTCATTTGTTTAACATAGAGGAATTATTGTAATGTTAACACATACACTTCCAAAAAATTAATCTAAGAAAGGTTAAAATAAAAACTGGAATTTTTAAAAGGATGCCTAAAAAGATGTACTTCTCATTAACTATTGTTACTACATGTAATGTAGATCTTTAAATTTTTATTCAACTCATAATTTACAGCAATTTATGGAACTGTACATTAGTTGAAATTCATATTTAAGCTGAACTAGCATATTATGCTGAATTATTTTAAGAGCTGCAGTCTAGATTGCTTCATTACTTGAGGAAACATTTTCCTCTATATTACTTAATGTAGAAACCATTTTATACGTTAAAACGTGACTTTAGTGATGACAATTATCAACAATCATTTTTTTCCTGCCCTTCTCTTTTTTCTTCTTCTATTTTTAATGTAAGGAAAACGATACTGAGTTGTTACTAATTTGGCTTATGTTCTTATTGTGCCTCTTATTTTCATTTGAATTATTGCTTTGTCAAATATAGATGCTATAGGACAGATTTAGGAATCTGACTACTTCCCATTTTTCACCTCAAATCAGATGGAAATAAAAATATATTGTAATGTAGCATTTATAGATATAGTAATTTCATAATACTCAAAAGTTTTAAACCCATTCCAAACCTTTTGATAACATTTCATCTAACAAACACTAAAAAAAACCAACCTGAAATCGCAACAGAAAATATGAACTAGTACTCTATCAGTATCCCTTCTGTTTGTTTGTTTGTTTTCTGAAAGGTTAGAGAGGTTATTGTGGAATCATTCCTAAGGCCCAAGGTACATTGTAAAATCAAAATTTTCAGAAGTTATATCTTGACAAGATTACCTGTTTGAAAATCAGAGTGACTATTTTATGTACTGTTGAAGCAATTAACTGCTATCAGAAGCAAAGTATCATAATTTTTCTAAGAATTAACCAACATGAACTAAAAATTAAGTTAGATAATGAGAAAATACTGTCGGGGTTCTTGTCCCAGCATCAAGAAGCGTTCAGGAAGTCTGGAGAAGGCTGTGCATAGATTAAATAGGAGTCCAGAGACTAACTATAATTTTGAAAGGCATTTGGGGATCAGAGGAGCCTAGTTTAAAGGAAACTAAGATCTAAGTTCTCCTAGTCTCAGGACCCCATGCTTTTTATTAACCCAACTTGTCCTGAGGGGAGGCAGAGATATACACTTCAAAAGGTCAGGTTTTGGAGTGTATTGTCAGAATGGGGGAATTAGCCTACAGCTGTTCAGGTGTTTGGCCAGTAGGATGCAATAACATGTAGATTAAGATGCCCTGAGCTGTCTGGCAGCCAGCAATCAATTTAATGTATCCTGTTCAGGTTTGGGGAAATGCCCTCAGCCATTCCCAACAGGTGACTACATGTGTGACTCAATCCTGTTGTGTTCCTAAGTTTTCTCATCCTTTTGATGAAACTCTTGAAATTATGACATGCTAGAACAAAATATATTGTTTTTTCTACCTTACACAAAGGTGAACATGATAAGGCACATCTCTATTCAAATTATCTCCTACATATTATATTAACATGAATTCAATATCATTTTTTAATACCAATTTCAAAAGCCAGGGATATACACATGTAAAGACATTGACAGAATCCTGTGTAAGGGGGCTTGGAGTCAACAGGCCCTCCAGTAAGGACCACAGCTAATCAAGGGGCTGTATCATAAGTCTCCAAAAGAAGACAATGTCTTGTTTAACCTTTTATCTCCAACATTCACCATAGTGCCTGGCACATAGTTAGCGACCAATAGAGAGTTGGGGAATGAATGTTATCAGTTCCATGACAGGCACTTCTTCAAAAAGAGCAATGGGAGGTCTAGAAGGGGAGCCACATATAATCCTGATTTGTTCAGCAGATAAGGTCAGAATGGTCTTAAAGTAATTTTTACTGTTCAATGCCTATTCCCAAGTACGAGCCATTTTTAGGTCTAGTAATTAATCTTTGGATTCACATACAGATTAATTTAGTAACTTGGGGCCTAAGAGCCACAAGAATTAACAGTATGAAAAACGGGTAAATTGTTAACTAACTCTGCCATACTTTTCAGGAAATTTAGTCAGCCTTTCTTTATAGAAGACATTTTATTTGTAAAGCCAAAAAAAGGTCTGTTTTCATGTAAAAATGATAATTGAGAAAATAATTGTATCACCTTCTTTTGTCCCAATTAAGGTGTCCTACTAGCCATTTTTTATTCCTAAATTCTCTGATTTTTCTTTTCTTTTAAACTTTCAAGATACATAGTTGTATTTAGAAATTATTTGACACTTAGATCACCCCTCCCGATTGGCTCAAAGTTCTCTAGAGTCACTGATTCTGTGAAATCTCCTGAAGTAAGATGCCGTAAGGGGCAAGTGCCATGATCCACATTTTATCTAGGTGCTTAAGTTAAAAGTCAAAAGTTGAGTGACCTGTCCTGGACCAGCTGGGAGTGTGTCGGATATCTTAGGGTGAATATCAAAGAGCTGGAATTGCTTTTCAAGACACATATGTGCTAGGAGGGCATTTGAGAGCAGTCACCTGGCGCCTCAAAGAGATTTACCTGACCAGGCCACCTTCTCACTCCTCCCCACATGAGCAAAAAAACCAAGAACCAGAAAGGGGGACTGAGAAACTAAACGAGGGCTCCCTTCTTTTCATACAAATTCTTAGATTCTTGATTCTGTAAACTCCTTCATCCATTTCCTGCCCTTCTCATTTCTAATATAACTGGGCACTGCATTTGAAATCTTCCACCCTGCTGTCCTGCCATCGGCGATTCTGATACCCTCACAGGTGATCATTACCCTCATGCTCTTCTCACTCTCATCAAATATCTACCCTTCAGTAAAACCCTGTTGCTTTTTTTCAGCCTTCAGTCTGTGCAAGAATAGGAATATGGCAATAATACCTCTTTTTTGAATCTTACAACCAGTGGCCTGGAGAGGATAAGTGATACTCTGGGCAATGTAATGAGTCTACTGTCTTCTCCTGCATCTACTATTCCATGCCCTGACCAGGCCCTTTTGTTCTTTGATGTACTTCCCCCTCATTATCCTTCTAATTATCTCACCACCCTGCTGTTTTCTGCCTTTGTCTGGTTTTTCTCTAAGCAAAATATAGACACTCCTCAGTGTTATTTCCTTGCCCCTCTTTACCTTGTTCGACTTGGCTTCTCCTAGCCACCTTATTTCCTCCCTTAGCTTTACCTCCATTTTGTTCACTTTCCCCCCTCCCACTTTTTAAAATTTTTATTTTATTTGTAATAAAAGTTGTATAGTTTAGGTGTACAACACCTGATTTGATACACATTTCCATAGTGAAATGACTTCTACAGTTTGAATTCAGCTTTTATGTGCTCGAAACCTTTAGAAACTTTCTGCCACGTATTAGAAAGAATCAATATTCCTCGGTTTGACACTCGTGATCCTAATCAATTTCCCCTTGACCTACTGCCCTCTCTTACATTACTCTCTCACATCTCAGTGTTAGCCACTATTTCCTAACTCCCTCTGCATCTTCTTGCTCTTGTGCCATTATTCCTTCTCTTTCTCCTTCTTTATTGCCCTTCCCTCCATCTCCACATGTCCAAATTGTATCCGTTTTTCAAAAAACATCTAAAGTACTGCATCCTTTATGATAGTATCATTGCTTCTCCCACTTGAAGAAGCCCCTTATCAACATTTGTGTGGTAGGAAGCCTACCTGTGTAGAATCACTTTGGGCTCTCATTAATATGCAATTACCCAGGCTTCAGGCCAGGCTTACTATATCAGATTTACTGAAGATGAAGACAAGCTACCTGCATTTTTAACAAACTTCCCACATGCATCTTAATGCACATTGAACTTTTTAAACTACAACCCTATGTTCTGAATTCACAAGTTGCCCTTAATCTTTCTTTTCTTTAGGTATACTTAATTTTTCCTCTTCATCATCATTATTTGTCTATATATTTCATGTGAACCTTTCTGGGTAGGTATATAACTTTAACATCTAAATATAGGCTTCTGCATCACAAATGTTCCTTGAATTTATCCTCCAGATTGGTTGATTAAAAGAAAATGAATGGATGCATTTTTATTACCTAGCACCCAGTAAGGATTAAAATAAATGTCTAACTTATAAACATATATATCGACAGATGACAATCACAACTTGATTTTTTTTTTTAAAACAAGCGAAAAATGTGAGGTAGGAACAATAGGAAGTCGTTTACAAGATTAAAATGCATTTCTAAGTATAGCTGTTTCCTCCACTGCTGCAGTGCTTAGTAGAAACCTGCTAGGCAGCTTTATTTAAATTTTCTCTTTGCTCCTTTACTGAGTGCTCTTTGGTAAAATTCTTTCCATGTTTCTGGTTCTTTCTTTCCTTTCCTGTAATATAAGATGGCTCAACTAGAGAAGCCAACTATAAGGAATTCTGTGATTATATTATTCTATGAGTAAGCTATGTGGCCTAAGTGGGGCTACAACTTCTGATTTCAGACTACCCCTGGCTAGTCCTATTGCACAAAAGCACCTGCTTTTAACTCCCCCCGGGGATTCTAAAAGAACAGAGTTCAAAACTCGTAGACAAATTGTGTAAGAAAAAATGTATTTAAATGTTTATTATATTATTCATGTTAACTGAAGTCCTTTAACAGAGACTGTCTTAAATTTGTGTTAAATTCAGGCTATGTCTTATTGCCTACATTATTAACCAACAAAGTAAATTGACTTTGAGACTGATGTTTTGCATTGTGTTTTGTGCCTGCAAATTAAGCCAAAATTCTGGGTTTTTCTGATGCTGGGACCTAAGATATATATTTCTATGGTTGTAGCCTTAGCCAAGTAACTGCAGTGAGAATGAAAATAGTATTTGACACAAAGTTCTCTATTTTACACCATTTGAACTCAGAAAGGCAATTTTGAATACACTCTCAAAATAGTTTGTAAAATTCTACACTTACTAGATTACACAATACATTCAAATGAGGTGATTAATTATGTATTTTAAGAACAGAATGAGCAATATTTGTTAAAGAAAATATATAAAATCTTTATTGGAAATATTAAAGAGTTGTAATTGTAGCAAGTTGATTACTTATAAATATTTCCTTAGACCAGTGGTCGGCAAACTGCGGCTCGCGAGCCACATG
The DNA here is from genome assembly GCF_000327345.1 of Myotis davidii. Taxonomy (NCBI): domain Eukaryota; kingdom Metazoa; phylum Chordata; class Mammalia; order Chiroptera; family Vespertilionidae; genus Myotis; species Myotis davidii. The sequence continues at coordinate 5,495,946 of NW_006299390.1, read as the reverse complement.
CGGCTCTTTGGCCCCTTGAGTGTGACTCTTCCACATAATACCGACTTCTGCGCATGGGCCACGAAGTTTCAATCGCACTGTATGTGAGCGCCTGCATGTGGTGTTTTGTGGAAGAGCCACACTCAAGGGCCCAAAGAGCCGCATGTGGCTCGTGAGCCGCAGTTTGCCAACCACTGCCTTAGACCAAGACTTATTTTAAAAATAAAATAAAGTTTTTCTAGTGGATTTTCTTATTATCTAAAGGTAGTAATGTATTATATAGTACATTTTATTAAAATGTAAACAATCTAGCTTTGTTGTTTTTTATGTCAATTATTCTATTTAAATTTCTTGATTCTGATTTAAGAATATTATTTCAATCTATCTCACATTTTTCTCTTGTTTTGAATAGAAATAAAAATTATGTCCATCTGTCCCAATATGGGTTTATGAGTTAGACTTGGACATTCTAATACTCAGAGGGTGCTAGATAAGAAAACTTGTCTAGGACAAGTTTAACTCTTTAGTCTTAATAAAATCAGTTCTTTAGTAAAAGCTATCATGTTAGTGACTTCCTTAGAGCACTTTCTTTATACATTCTTTACAGATTTCTCATAATTCAAGAACTTGGAAAAATGAGAATGAATGGAAGACAGAATATATTTCATTTTAAGATTTTAAAATGTTCATTTCAAATCCTACATCTGCCCAGGGTCTACCTCTGTGATTTGGGGATACTTATCTTTTTTTTTTCTTTCTAAAAATTAAAGTAGCAGCTAACTCAAAGATGTGGCATACATACTTTTTACAAGGTAACTAAAAGTATAGGTATATTAGTCATTTTTAAACAATGATCTACAAATATCCTTAGGGTTAATTTTTATGGAAACTTAGTTACTGTCTGGTAACCAGCTAGATATTGGGGGACATTATTTCTCTCAGCCATGGGTAAACAATTTTTTGCATCACTGCTTAAGTGAACTAAAAGAGATTATGCAAAAACTCATTTTATTATCAGAGAGAACTCAGCAATGGGGACAATCTGGAGCAGTGT
>NW_006299390.1:5493865-5494870 GCF_000327345.1 Myotis davidii | reverse complement strand
TTGCTAGTTTTCTGTCCTTTCTAGAATCACAGGTTTGATCCAAGGGTTATCTATTTGATCTCCCTTACCTTTGAGAAATAACAGTTGATGGCTTGTTTTTCTGATGAGGGAAGAGATGGTTTTTTTCTCAGCTTATTCTTTAGAAATTAAGCTCCCTGGACTGTGAATAAAATGGCATGCAATGCCCCCAGGGCACATGGGATTCAGAAACCTCTTCCCTGGCCAGTGCAACATTAGTAGCTGCTGTGCATTTAATGTCCTGTTAAACAAACTGGAGAATTTCCCATTGTCTCCATTATTTAAAAGGTGAATAAAATGGCATGCAATGCCCCCAGGGCACAGGGGATTCAGAAACCTCTTCTCTTCCCTGGACAGTGCAACATTAGTAGCTGCTTTGCATTTAATGTCCTGTTGAACAAATTGGAGGATTTCCCATTGTCTCCATTATTTTTTAAAAAAAATATATTTTAATGATTTTTTACAGAGAGGAAGGGAGAGAGATAGAGAGTTAGAAACATCGATGAGAGAGAGAGACATCGATCAGCTGCCTCCTGCACATCTCCTACTGGGGATGTGCCCGCAACCCAGGTACATGCCCTTGACCGGAATCGAACCTGGGACCTTTGAGTTCGCAGGCCGACGCTCTATCCACTGAGCCAAACCGGTTTCGGCCCATTGTCTCCATTATTTAAAAGGGAAAGATTATTATGATATGTCATGAATAACATTCTATATAAGATACACCCTATATAATAAAGAGGTAATATGGAAATTGACCATCGCACCATCAGAAGATGGCAGCACCCACAAACGGGGGCTGGGGGGGGAGCGGTGGGCCCGGCTGCTCCGCTCACCTGCCACTGGAGTCCCCTCAGCCCCGACGGGGGCATTGGGTCCTCCTGCACTCTCCACTGACCGACAGCTTGCCCAGGCTCCTCCAACAAGCTGCCTGTCCCTCTCTTCCTCCCTCCCCCGAAGCTGAAGCCTGACTGTGGTGCCCAACAA
>NW_006299390.1:5489926-5493475 GCF_000327345.1 Myotis davidii | reverse complement strand
GGTCCCCAGGCTCCTCCAACAAGCTGCCCGTCCCTCTCTTCCTCCCTCCCCCGAAGCTGAAGCCTGACTGTGGTGTCCAACAAATTGGAAGTTATAACTCATGTCGTTGAGAGTATCCTCCATTCCTCAGCCAGGGCCGGCTGCTCTGCGCGCCTGCCGCAGGAGTCCACTCAGCCCCACCACGGGCCTCCTGCACTCCCCACTGACTGAGGCTCAGGCAAGCCGTGGATGGAGGGGGCCACTGTCCAGGGCCAGCCCAAGGCGCAGACAAGCTGCTGATGGCAACTGCCCAGCCACCCAGGGCCAGCCTGAGGCTCAGGTAACCAGGGCTGGCTGTGATAATTGTCCTATGTATCCTATGTAATAAAGAGATAATATGAAAATTAACCCTCACACTGTAACACCAACACAAGATTGAGTCCTCCATTCCTCAGCCAGGGCCGGCTGCTCTGTGCACCTGCCGCAGGAGTCCGCTCAGCCCCGCCGAGGGCCTCCTGCACTCCCCACTGACTGGGCTCAGGCAAGCCGCGGATGGAGGTGGCCACTGTCCAGGGCCAGCCCAAGGCGCAGACAAGCTGCTGATGGCAACTGCCCAGCCACCCCAGGCCCGCGTGAGGCTCAGGTAACCAGGGCTGGCTGGGGCTTGCGCTGCCGGCAGTGGCAGCAGCAGAGTTGTGATGGGGGTGTCGCCTTCCCCTGATCGCCAGGTTGCCTCCCACCCCTGAGGGCTCCCGGAATGTGAGAGGGGGCAGGCCGGGCAGAGGGACCCCCCCAATCCAATGCATGAATTTTCATGCACCGGGCCTCTAGTACATATATAAAATAGTGGTTAAAAGGACTGATTCTAGAACGGGACCACCCAGATTTAAATCCCAGTTTCAGCACCTACTAGCTGTGTCCAGGAGCAAGTTAATGAACCTTTCTGTACCTCATACATAAAATGAAGACAACAATAGTTCCAATATCATAGGGTTTTTTTATGAGGATTAAATGAGTTAATACACATAACATGTCTGTGACTGGCACACACAAAGTACCCAATCAATGTTAGCTATTACCATTTATAATTTAACAGGAAAAATAAAGTAATCAGCTATCAATACTGTGTTTCTCCAAATGTGACCTATTAGTTTATCTCATTAAAGAAAACATAATTTATTTATGACTTTATGTACAACTAATTAGATATTTTTGACTTATTTACCTAAGAATTGCCTCCATTTTAAGGGATCTCATCTAACTACAGTACCATGATGACATATGATTCTTGAAAATGTGAAAATGAAACCTCTTGATATATTTTGTTAGGAGTATGAGTTATTGCTTATTAACAGAAAGCTGAATACGTTTAATAAAATGTTTATCATAATTAAAATTATAACTGATAAATTATATAAAGTGAACTTATAGTGCATATATTAAGTTGGAGTTTCTTATCACTTTTGTTTAACCTCTTTTATTTATTTTGAGACAATAGTCCTGAGTATGTACTATCTAGAAAAGATAATCCAAATTAAATTCTGTTCATAAGAGAGGTGTCTTTGGAAAATAAGTCTCCTTTAATGGAACTATTGATAGTACTGTGGACAGGCCTCATATTTCATACACCTGCTTTGGTGAGACAAATCTAATGCGTAGTAAGAGCTACTGTTAGCAACAATGATCCTACGCCCTTGGCACAACCTTTGTCCTTGAAAGTGGAGTAAAAATGGAATATTGCACCTTGGTTATTTTCTTCATGCAAAATCCTGTGAGAAACACAATGCACTGTAGGAATTCTATTTAAATTATTCTGTTTAATTTAGTGCTTTCTACCACTTACTTCTTATTTTCCATAATAGGTAACTGATGACACTTTAGCTTTCACAAATCTTTGGAGAGCATGGTCACACCGTGGCTGAGCACATTGCTTATGTGATTTGAAGACCAGTTATAGTTTTTCTTTTCTATTTTTTGTCCAGCCAAACTTAATAAAAGCAGTTACACTTGAGGTTCTTATGCTAGAAAAAGTACATTGGTATTATTCTATTTAAATATATAGTAATTGCAAGATTTCAAGTGTTTAATATATTAGAATTTGGAACTCACTGAGTCAGTATGTCAAACTCATGGAATTTATACAACATCTTACCTTTGGTTTTAACATTTTCTTATTAATTGGTTCATGTAGTAGGTGCAGGGAAATTTGCTTTCCAGAATATTAGAAACCTGGAAGAGATATTTTTCAGGTGAATCTAGACATTTATTCTGTTTGCTTCACAGAAACAAGGATATGGTGTATCCGATGCAGAGTCGGCTTCCTAGTACATGAGCATATCCTGAATTAAATTGCTAGGCTACACTTTTTCAAATGGCGACATAAACTCAGAGTATAAAAGGAGAGTGGCATAGCAAGGGTTGAGTTTTCCAGATTTGGTGAAATCCTACCATCCTTGGACAGTATCACTGGCAGCTCAGTGCCCCCAACTGGGCGCTGAGATTGGCTGCATGTACTGCTACTTGGTGTGGCTCATTAGGTTGGAAACATAATCTCACCTCACATTAGGCATACACAGTCCATAGTCCATCTGAAGCAATGTTTAAAAGTTTTTATTTTAGGAATAAGCTTATGCCTGAACACCAATCGGGTTCCCATTGTTCTTATATTCATTAACAAGCATGGATTAACTGATGCTCTGATTAAGGGTTAAGGTAATGATGATAAATGAGCAAGGCATTCTGCTCTTGTCAAATGAAATAAGGACATTTTGAAAGAAATAGGAAGAATGACTAGAATTACCTTTTATAGAGGATTCATTATTGCAGACTTATCTTAGACTTGCCCAGTGTGGAATAGCAAGTCAATAATAGAAAATTTAAAGTTGAAACTGACTTCCACTCTATTTACCAACATTGCTGCTATCAGTACCATTGTATTACACTAATGGCTCTACTTCTCATCAGCTTCTGCTCAGAAAAGTTATTTACATTTTTTGTGCTCAGGAAAGTCATTTACTAGTAGCCTTAATTTCCTGACTCATACAGTGAGAGTAAAAATATCTCCAAGGATTATATTAAGAATTAAAGCAAATAATAGCAGTAAAATTGGGCTTGACAAAATTTTCCATTATTATTTACTAGAGGCCCAATGCACGAAAATTTGTGCAAGAGTAGGCCTTCCTTCCCCCGGCTGCCAGCACTGGCTTCCCTCCAGCACCTGGGACCTGGGCTTTCCTACTCTGGCTGCCGGCAGGCCCCCAGGACCCGGGTGCTTCCTTCCTCCAGCCGCCTGCAGGCACCCGGGACCAGGGCTGGCTTCCCTTCAGCCCCGGCTTTGTCAGGAAGGACTCATCAGGAAGGACGTCCAGAATGACGTCCGGAAGATGGCCGGTCTAATTAGCATATTATCTTTTTATTATTAAAGATGTTTGAAATAATACTACTATTCTTATTTTCAGGAAAGAAGAATGTTGGGTGCATATGTGTATCAGGGTTATATCCTCTTGTTGTATTGATCCCTTTAGTATTATGAAGTGGCCTTCCTTATATCGTGTTATGGCCTTCACTTTG
>NW_006299390.1:5474530-5489914 GCF_000327345.1 Myotis davidii | reverse complement strand
AGAGCAGCGATTCTCACCCTGTGGGTCGCTACCCCTTTGGCGGCCGAACGACCCTTTCACATGGGTCGCCTAAGACCATCCTGCATATCAGATATGTACATTACGATTCATAACAGTAACAACATTACAGTTATGAAGTAGCAACGAAAATAATTTTATGGTTGGGTCACAACATGAGGACCTGTATTTAAAGGGCCAGAAGGTTGAAAACCACTGCCCTAGACTGAAGTCATGCACAGCTAGTATGTGGAAAGTTTCAGCAAGTACATGATCCATATCAAAGTGAAAAGAATTTGAAAAGATTATAGAAACTTGTAATGGAAATTCACCATGATGAGGACCTGAAACTGGGCCACCAATTTTACAGTACTCTAATGTCCAGAGTCCATTGATACATATGGCATTTTTCTTCCCCCAGATTTTCTCCCCCGTGTTCAACTGTGTATTTTTCCTATTTCTAAATTTTAAAATTGTAATATTTTACCATTTCAATGTGTGTGTGTGTGTGTGTGTGTGTTGTGAAATAACCCTGAAGTCTTCTTGTCCATTAAGCTCTAAACAAGCTTAGTTTAAACTCCTATTCCATCCCCCAATGAAATGCCCAATACTTTTCTCAAGATTTCTCTACTCTTAATGGGTCTTGCGTCCTCATGGTCACCTTTGTCTCCAGCAACTCTTCAACTTTTTGTTCTCTGCTTTGTCTCTCTGCTATGATATGTACTAACTTGGAAAATCAGTCCCTTTCTTAAGCATATACCACATGCACAGTCCATAAAAATAAATGTGCTCAGAGCAATGTGAACGCAGCACACTTTCATAAATATGGGGGAAGATGCAGAAACACCACCAACCTAAAACAGAATATCAGCTGTCCCAGTTTTACATTTTTTCATCTATCTTACAAGCCATTCTGCCTTGTTCTTTTCTCCTTTCATCCCAACCACCCACTAAACCTCATTAATTTCATACAAGGGAACAATTTTTATGTCTTCTACTGCTTTCTCTCCTACTAACACATTTTCTCAGACTCCTATATTCTACCACAACCACCTTAACAAAATATCTTCCAACTTTTAGACAAGTTTCTCTTAAAAGGAACATTTGCCAGAGATTAACACACTATACACTATAATTGCAAGCCATCTTCAACTCTTCTGGGAATAATGAGATATGGAATTGAATAAATAAAATTAAGAAAACAAAACTCACAGTTGAAAAGTGTTCATGTGGCAAAAGCATTCCAAATCAGAGCTCAGAAGTTCTTTGAAAACATGTGTAACTCCTGATGTATTATTACCCCACACGCTGCTCTCGGAGGGGCGCCACAGTTAGAAACACAGGAACAATTTCCGTCTTTTTGAAGTAAGCAGTCGTTAAATACACAAAGCCCTAGTCGCAGAGTATTTGATTTATCCTCTAAAAGGCAATTTGTTTTTATACAGAAGTGTTGATTCTTTATGTTCCAATTGGAATAAAATTTTTATTTCATAATGATCAGTTCCTAAAAGCTCTGTGACAGGTTTCAAAATTCCAAATATTATGGCTTCAACAGGCAGTTTTTCTCTGTGTAGGGTGGGAAATGGCGGTTATTTCAGATTTTTAGATCATCTTATTATCTCAGACTATATGTTCTTATTTAAGGATGGATTGTTAAAATGCAGTAATTGCTATTACTATTATTATTCTACTTTCACTTTATTATTATTATTTCACTTTCACCTTTGTCTTTTGGCATCATCACTCTCCTATGTTTTTTTGTTGAATAATTATTATATTGGTGTCAGTAAGCTAATCGTTCTGCTGTTTTCTCAGAGCTTTAACTGGAAGTTAAAGTTTAAATATTTTTTAAAAGTCTTCAGTGAGTTATAAAGAAGCTTTTCCTATTGTTTTTTGTGTGGCATAAAGTCTTTAATTTCTAGTAGGTTAAATATATGATCATGATAACAAGAAAGTTTGAGAATCCACTTCATTCCAGCTAAATTGTACTAAGATATTCCAAACAGCTAAGATGCAGTTTTTTTCCTAACAAATTTCTAGGGCATAATTCTAAAACTTATACAGGGGTTCATTCCATATTCACTGTTTTTTTTTTTCTGATTTATATTACTGAGTACCTTATTTGCTATAATTTTATCCTTATTAGAAGAAAAATGGATTTCCTCACCCCCCTCCCCCTCCCCCACACACACACATTCTCCCAATGCCGAAAGACCAGGCTAATTTGCCTCTCAACCCTTATTTCTCCAAGCAAATCAATTCCCCTTTTGATTAAGCTCTCCTAGCAAATATTAACCTTAGCAACATTGCTAGATGCAGGACTCTCTCCTAAACAAAGGCTACAGAGAAAAACTAAGCATGCAGACGAGATCTAATCATGAACTATTATTAGAGACTATTAACAAAACCCAAATTCAAAACTCTAGAGTTTTGGTCATGGAGACACAGTATGATTTCCTAGAAATAAAATAGCTGACATTTAAAGCAATTCAATCAAAGCTCTTACCATTCCCTCCTTGGTTCCAAACACAATATAATGTGAGACTGTTTTAAATCACTGTGACCTCCATGTCTCAGCGTCTTTGGAAAATTTGAAGCTGAGTATTTCGCTCCTGAAAACCTTTGTATTTCCCTTCTAGCATGAGAGAAATAAATTTCATATATGCTTCATATTTTAGATGTTTATCTGCTTTTATCTGGTTTGAGCTATTTGCTGACAGAGCATGGTTCTTGAATAACACAGATAACATACAACTAAACGTGCCCTGCTCCTTGGTACACAAGAAATGAGGATGCTCACAGTGCCTGCCTCTATGAGTTAGCTCAATAAATTTGAATTGCTCATTAGAGTTCCAATGCCTCATTGTTGCCTATATGTGAACAGCTTAAGTGAATAGGAATCAGATGGAGGGTGGGGGAGGACACACAGAGATTTCACATAATTCCTGTTGCCAGAGAAACCATTTTCTTGCTGTCTGGGCATGCACCGAGCAACTTAGATCAACTGGAGGTTTAGCACAGCCATTGCTATGACTTTAGTAAAGAGCACAGACAGAAGGGAGAAAATGCTTATTAAAAAAGCAGAATGAAGTATTATAATGTTCTTTTAATTAGATGGTTTTGTATACTGGGCTTTGAAACACCTTGTCTGTAAGACGGCTGACCCATCTGATTATGCATGTGTTTCTGTGCCTCAGCTTGATTTCTATTTCTTTGATTCTGTTCAGAAGACCACATTTTCATATATGTTTACATACATTATACACATGCATATTTATTTAGAATGCTTTTGATGTTTGCCCTTTCTCTTCCTTTCTTCCCCCTACACACACACACACACACACACACACACACACACACACACACAACATAACTGTGCTGTGTTTAACACATGGGTAACTTTTCTCGGGGGAAGGGGGGAAGGAATGACTATCGGAATAACATCGTTTGTTCACCAAAGCCAAAAGAAATGACAGAAATTGAGGAAGCACCATAGAGCACCGTAGCCTTATTTATATAACATTTGGATTTTTCTTTTTTATGAAGGATGCTTTCTAAGTATCAATGTTAGAAAATCAGTTCAGAATGTACAGACGAAAATGTTCTAAACACTCAGTTCCCCATACATTTTCCCACAAAATATATACTGATTCTATCTCTGAATAAATAAATAAAACTTATTTATTTATTTATAAAGCCCTGAAAAGAACTATTTTATATTTTGTAAGATTTATTTTTAATCATTTTCTTTTCTTGTATTTTTATTTTATTATCATTATTTTTTAATGCTCACCCAAGGATATTTTTCTATTGATACTTAGAGAGAGTGGAAGGGACGAGGAGGAGGGTAGGAAGAGAGAGAAACATTGATGTGAAAGAGACATTGATTGGTTGCCACCTGCACATGCCCTGATCCAGGCCAGGGATGGAGCCTGCAACCAAGGTACATGCCCTTGATTGGGAATCACCCCCTTGACACTTGGGTCTGCAGGCAGATGCTCAAACCACTGAGACAAACCAGCCAGGGCTATTTTTACTTTAAATTTACCTGTATTAAAGTGGCCAATAAGAATTTGTTTTAACTTGTCTTTTTGGGAGAGAGATAATTGACTAATATCTTTTTTCCTCTTTGATATGTAGAGATTTTTGTAAGACTGAGTGTTTATTAATGAATTCCTTGATATATCTCACCCCATGTAGAAATGGCAACTCTCAGTTTGTGTTGTCTCCACTTGTACAAAGCTTTCATCATAGTGTCTTTGCCATTTTAAGTCACATGGCTGCCTGTGGAAATAGGATCTTTGAGGTGTCACGAGAAAAGCATTTCAGGGACCACACAGGGAAGGATGAAGTGGGGTGGTAAGATTTCCTGCAGCTGGAGCAAACACAGAGGCTGTTCCAGGACTGTGGAGGAAGTCCAACACGGTCTTCATCAAGCTCAGAAGCACCAGGGTCCAGACATTCTGAGCCATTGGTCCTTGGTCCATGCCCAAGCTTAGTCCAGTGTCTGTTTCCGGCCAGCTAGCTTAGCCTCGATTCTCAGCTGCACTCTGGCTGGTGCTCTGCTGCTGTACCCAGGCTCCTACTTGGAGCCCACACTTGGGGCCCACGGGACTGTATAGAGAAAACCTGTGAACTAATGGGTGAGTGCATGTTGGGGGCTGGGGAAGAGAAATGAGAGAGAGGGGAGGGGAGGGGAGGAGAGGGGAAGGAGAGGGGAAGGAGAAGAGAGGGGATGGGAGGGCGGGGCGAAGGGAAGCACTTTCCTCTGTTAGGCTCTGATTATATTATCTCGGGCTTGGATAGGACCAGGTGCTCTTTCAAGATAACTAATCAACTTCTAATCCCTCCCCCTAACCAATCCATGCCATAGATCTGTGTTTTTTGTCCCTTATCCAATCCAATTATTTTCTCAGACTAGATACATTGATGTTTCTCTCTCTTAAAATCAATTTAAAAATCTTAAAAATCTTCCTTAGTATGGTTGCCACCTTAACCCTCTCCCCCTACCCTCTACACTCCACCCCTCCCACCCACCATCTTGGCTTCTACTGGGCATGTGACTCTTTATTGCTCTACCCTGGGTAACCCAGGCCAATGCCCAGTACGGATCCTGCCCACTTAGGTCCTGAGAGTGGAGTGTGTGGAGATCCCCTGGGGAGGCTGTGAATGCTGCAGTTTCCTAATGAAGCAGGCTTATTATCCGACTCACCTCCCTAGTTTATTAGGTTTCGTAATGTCTGATCCCTTTGCTCCCTTCCTTCATTACTACCTATCTACTGCCTATGCTAACAATATGTCTGTGCCAAGGAGCCTGTACATAAGCACACAAGAAATTGTTGATAGAAGAAACATCCCAAGCTGTAAGAATTGTTATGAGTTTATTTGAGCCAAACTAGTGATAATTGCCAGGAAGCAGATTCTCAATGGATTGAGTAAATGCTCCAGAAAACGGCAGTTTAGTACCTTATTTTATATAGTGGGATCAAGGGGGTTACAAGAAACCCATTTGTGCTGTGGCCTGCGGGACTCAGTTGTTTGGGCTCATCCCATGCAGGCCAAGGTAGCTGGTTCAATTCCCGAACAGGGCACATGCCCAGTTGCAGGCCCAATCCCCAGGAGTGGGCATGCAGATTGATGTTGTCCTTCCACATTGTGTTTTTCTTTCTCTAAAAGTCAATTTAAAAATCTTAAACCAAAGAAATCCATTTGTGAGAGATTAGGGAGGTGGGAGGAACCAAAGCCAGATGGAGGGGAGTGAGAATAGAAATCTCTGAGATTGGATAAAAAGTAAAATGGATAGACAATCTTCTTTTACATAGCTGGATACAGAATAGTTACCAGTTAGCAATTAATGTGATAATAATAACAATAAGGGGTTCCATGGTCTATGCTCTAATGCAATGATTGTGGCCTTGAGAGTCTGGAAAAAGAAAATGACTCTGACATTCCAATGGCATGTTATCATAGATGCAAGAGAAAAGTTCAGTTAAGGTAAAAATTGACCTTTGTCAAGGAAGATACTGGCCTAGGACGTGACCACCTTCCATGACTGGCTTCTAGTTCAAAGTTTTAATTTTAGACCATTGTATGTGGTTACTTTAGGTTTCTGAATTTATAAGATCTGCCATGCAGTCCTCCCCTGAGCTTGTCTGGTTTAGTATCTGGTCCCTTTTTGGTCCACATAATGTGTACTGAAAAAAAAAGAATAAATGAATGAAGCAAAACTTTAGCCCAAAGTAAAAACTATCATGCATAAGATACCATTACAAATTGGAGTACATTAGGAGATGAAATTCAAGATTTTGAATTGCTTTGTCACAGTAAATCATTGAACACATTTCACGTTTTTAGATATTCTAAAAATAAAATGTGGCAGGGCAATACTGAAAAAGGAAAACATTTGCAATAAGAAAATCATGTTTCAAAATTGCAAAAAAAATTATGAGAAAATAATTTTGATTTTTTAAAATTCTTTCTGATTCTTGTCTAATATTTTTCTTTTCCTTTGTAAACTCTAGTCTTTCATTGCTGCAATGCTAAAATCTCTCTCTGACTGCACAATTACAACATGCTAATTTCACCTGCCCTGGGGATATGGCCTAATTTATATTCCCTTTTTATGACCTATCTTTAGGTCAACACAGGTTGACACATTTTAAAGCACTCATACTAAAAACTTTTAGATTTTTTTTGGTCATTTATTTATCTTTGCTTTCTATTTGTCTTAGAGGAGATGGAAGAATTTAAATTATTTTTAGTTTTGTTGTTTTTTACATTTCCTTCTGCTTTTCTTTCAATTCTTTTAATCTCTCTTCTTTTGTTTATCAATTACACAGATCACAGTAGAAACTATTAAAAATGCCTGGGTAATAATACTCATTATTTCTGAATGTAGCTCTTTTTCAATATGATTTCTGGATTTGGCTTTACTGGCTAAAATGTATATCTTGATGAAAACTGTAATTCTTGTTACGGTCTCAATTCAAGTTTCAATAAACTGAGGGACTGTGAGTTTTGCCACTGACTCCCCTCTCCAGTTTGCAATAGCTGATGAAAAAAGGGAAGGTCTTGCAGCCTTAGCTGGCACTGGGAATCAACGCCTTCTTCTTAGATCTTTTCATTATAAATGCAATTGACAGAGGTGTCTATTATAAGCTATTTGTTATACAATCCTTATAAATAGCTCTCATCATGTAAAAGACAAGTCTAAATTTGTTTGGAAATAGCTTCTGAAGACACCCTGCTGTGGCTTCCTCAGTGCCAGGCTGGAATGCAGTGGAGGAGTCAGACTTGGAGCAAGTTTAGCTAGTCTCCTTCCCATCAGCCTGACAGGATGTGCATCACATGCAACTTCAGTGATGTCCACTGTTAAGTGGAAACATGGCTCATGGGCAACCATATACAACTTGGCAATACTCAGCCATTCTCTCTATCCTAAGTTAAATATTGTTTTGATTTATTTGGGGCATGTCTTGCTTAGCCATGTTGGTTCACATTGTCTCATTTCTGTTTCTCCTGACTCTGATTTGACTTGCAATCCAATGGAAGACGGTCTTAAAACTGAAACATGCAATTGCTTATTCTCTCTAGAGACGGGCCTGTATAAGAAAGATAGAAAGCTTAGGACTCTCCAAGGCTGCAGGTCCCCTATTTCTATTGAAATGCAAGTTCAAAAATACATTTCAAAGTCAAATATAAATGGTGTTTGGATTATGCACCCCTTTGGATTATACACACCACTGCTCCCATTACTGCAGGTAATTAAGAGCTTTCTGATATTAAAAAGTATTCCCTTACATGCTGACCCTCTCTTCTATCAAACTTTCCCAAGAACTTTAATAAGGAAATCAGACTGATTATAATTCCACCTCCTTTCTCTACTCAGTCTCTGGAGGAGATATTCAAAGCAGTAACATCCTGCAAAGCACTTAGGAAGCGGGAAGAAGAGAAGCTGGGGACCCGGGTCATGAAGACTCCGTCTCAGTCCTTGATCGTCAAAGTTTTCAGCTGAACATTTCCAAGGGCCATTTCAGAAAATGTGGCCTTAGAAGAAAAAATGAACAAAAGGGAAATAACCTGGTAATACATAGACATGACAAAATTATAAGGTAGAAATAAGTTATAAAGATAATACAAGCCACCCATTCTACTCCATCCCTCATTTTTTATAAATGAGGAAACTGAGACATCGTCAAACACCCTCCCTGGTAATAACAACCCTTTCTCTCTGTGTGATCTCTATTTCTAATACTGCTGTCATTTGCACACTTCTGTCACTATCAGTTCGTCTCTGACACCTCTTGCAGTCTAAAACCAAGTAGGGGCTCACTCTGATTACCCTCAGCACTAGTACAGCCCTGGCACACAATAGAACGTGAATGCTTCCTGGTTTTTAGTCTAATTTAATTGCATGCATATCCTTCAATGAAATGAAAGTTCAACATATATATTTTCTGTGAACTTAATACCACTAAATGTGATCATGATCTTGGCCCTTTATAAACTGCAAAAGTTTTACACTTATTTGACATTATTAGCAAAACACATTAGATCACGTAGAAAGAACTTATAAAAATTTAGCTGGAATTCCAATTCCTGAATTTATTATATCCTCAGAGCTTACCAGTGAAACATTTATTGATTTAGTTTTAAAGCTTTGGTGTAACTACTTTCTAGATGATAGTTTTGATTTAGTTGCCAGGCTTAGACCCAGATTCCTTTGGTAATAGTCATCAACTTTGCATAACACTGATGAGACTCTTTGAAATTACAGGTACAGAAGTTTTTCTCTGAAATTTTTCTCTATCTTGACTTTCAAGAGCAGCAAATGTTTTTGATTCAAGTGGCAATATTTCGGCAATTATTTCGACAATATTTATAATGTATGAGTAGTTCTCTCTACTGAGTAAACTTTATTCTGGCTCCCAACTCCCATCATCCTTTGTTCGCTATGGTTTATCAATATGATGTTGTAGCCCCTCTTGCAATGCTCCCTTGAGGAGTTTAGTTGGCATTAGCTAATCACTAACAGATAAAATTCCAAATTCACCAAGAGCTTAAATTTGCTTCCTCCTTGTTACATCATAGCTCATGTCTCTAAAAATGGGTCAAGAGTCTTTGATGTGGGTAGTATACCTTGATTTTGTATTCAATACTTACCTCCCCTCTCCAAATACAGGGTCCTATGCACAGCTTTTACTAGGACTTGGAAACTCCCAGGGTACTCCCACTCAAAGAGAATTATGCAGGGCAGGAATAGGATTTTAATTAACCAGAATCCTGATTTTGACGGCTGTCTAGCTATGTGAATTTGGGCTACTTACTGACATCTCTGAGTTTCAGGTTCCACTTTTATAAAAATTTGTGTGATCTTATCTCCTGTGAAGATTAAATAATATGTACTTAGTGTGTAATAATATGTGCTGATTGGCAGAAATAACCATTCTATTAGCAATGGTAATTTAGCATAAGGTCACTCCCATGAAAGACCCCTTCCCTCTTTAGGGCTAAATTCACTCTCCTGGACATGTTAATGACTTAGAAAGTTCTGTCTTTGTGCTTGAAGACTCCTTGGTTTGTGACCCAAGAAAGAGTCATGTAAATACTGTGTTCATCTGACTGGATACAGAATTGACCTAAGAGAAACTTGTGGTGCAGGGTCAACACTGGGAAGTAATGAGTGAACAGGGAGTTAGTCTGTAGTTCAAACTAAGATACTAAGACTGGGGGCAAAAAGTCAACACCAAAAGATCACACGTAAACATCAGACGGCAAGCACAGAAGATAGCAGGACATATATCACTGAAAACAGCATCTAAAGATGAGGAATCAGGAAATAGCTAGGGTATAAACATATATGAATTCTGCTGGATAACTCTCTTTTTCCAGGCCTATTTTTAACTCAGCACCTGAGAACATACAACTCATTGAGGACTGGAATACTAAATGTAACTTGTACTGTGTGTTGTAGCTTGTTTGGTCTCAAAATAGTTGGAAAATAAATGTGAACAGAAGTGATAGCCATGGGCATGGGGAAAGTATGAGGGATGCTGTAATGGGGAAACTACTGATGCAGGCTCAGAGACATGTGAGAAGACACGCTATGAAAGAAGACATTTCATGTTAGTGTTTGAAGGGCATGTAGGAGCTTAGGAAATGGAGATAAATGGCATTCTAGCACAGAAATGATACCTTTCAGAGGCATAAAGAAATTCATCCACTAAGCAAAATGGCAAGAAATGCATCTACCTGAGGCATGGGTTGTGTGTCCATGTGTGTCCGTGTCCGTGTGTGTCCGTGTGTGTGTGTCCGTGTGTGTGTGTGTGTGTGTGTGTTGCAGGTGAGGGAAAAGGAGGCTTGGAGTATTGTGGGGAGAAATGAGGCTGCAGTGACAAGTAGAGTCCACCTCATCAAAGGCTTTGTATGTTACGGTTAGGATGTGAGATTTTAGTCTGAAAACAATAAGGAACTTTTGAGAGGTATTAAGCAGGGTAGCATCATGATGAAGATCTACCTCCTGGCAGTATGGAGAGTGAATTGAATGAGAGAGGCTTAATAGTATTTTGCAAACGTACAAGTAAGATGTGATGAGGACTTAACTGGTGCACAGACAGCAGGGATAGAGAGCAGGAGACAGGTGACAGATATATTTATAATCGGAAAAAGTTTGACCCAGTAACTTCATGAAAGTAGAGCACGGAATCAAAAAAAGAAAAAAAATGCATTATAAAGTACCCCACAAGAGTGAGTATTAGAAAAGAGTCAAAGCGTATGCACTTGCTGTGGAGACATCTACATCTGGGTTTGTACCCTGGCTCTGGTAATTACTATTTATGAGACTTAGGGTTTACTCATTCACAAAATGAAGTTAATAATACATATCTTAAATGGCTGATGTGAAGGTAAGCTAACATATATAAATACTGTTCACCACCTAGCAGGCACTCAATAAGCAGAGGTTATTGCTAGTATTATTAAAATGCACTTAAAATACAGAGGGCTCAGATTCAGAGACACTTCATGAGATTTCTTTTTCTAAACATACTCTCCAATTATGTCCCAAGAGGTTATGCGCCATCTAGTACAAAATTAATGTGTAAAACGCTTAAAATGCTTGACCTACAATAAGCACTATCTACTCATTAAGTTAAATAACAAACTAAATAAATATCAAGCCATTTATGGTGTAGTGCCAGTTACTCTGTCGTGTTGAGAAGTCAGAAAAAGCTCTGATTCTTCTCGAAAGATATTGGCTCCAAAATTAGAGAGAATTTCATTGGCAACCTAAACCTATTGAAAAGTTGGCTTATCATGGAATAAACTGTGAAGCGGATGTGGACTGTAAGGTTTCTTTTTATTGAGTGCTTTCTGTCTGAGTTTTAGAAATGGTTGGCAGTTTGTTCAAAGAAAGCCATGGGTGTGAACAAAATTTTTGTTCAAAGAAAGCCATGGGTGTGAACAAAATTTTAGTCCATAGCAGCTGTTTTCCCTCTTAAAATGCCCTTAACTTGATCTTCAAGAAAAAAGCAAAACAAGCCCTAGCTGGTTTGGTTCAGTGGATAGAGCATTGGCCTGCGGGCTGAAGGGTCCTGGGTTCAATTCAGATCAGGGGCACGTGCCTGGCTTGGGAGCTAGATCCCCAGTAGGGGGCGTGCAGGAGGCAGCCGATCAATGATTCTCTCTCATCATGGATGTTTCTATCTCTCTCTGAAATCAATAAAAATATATTATTTTTAAAAAAAGCAAAATAAAACTGACTCCCATACTACTACCTTCACCAAGCTGTCTCCTATCACCCACATTTGCCTCTTTTATGATCTCTTAATTTCCTGAGTGTATGATTGACTGATATTGTTGCCTAATTGTTCTGTGCTCTCTAATCTTTGCCTTCCCAAGTTAATATAAATTCTTTAAGGGTAAGAATTACTTAGTATAGATATGAATATATTTTTGCAAAATAAAGGTAGACAATTTTAATGTTTTTAAATTTTTATTGAGGTATAATTGACATATAGCATTATATTAATTTCAGGTGTACAACATAATGATGTGATATTTGTATATATTGCAAAATATTGTTGCACTAAGTCTAGTTGACATCTGTTACCATACAGTTACAAAAAAAATTTTTTCTTATTGTTAGTACTTTTAAGATATACTCTCTTAGCAATTTTTAAATATTCAATATAGCATATTAACTGTAGTCACCATGCTGTATATGACATCTCTTGACCTTTTCTTTTATAACTGGAAATTTCCACCTTTTGACCACCTTCACCTATTTTTGCTCTCCCTAACCCCTCCCACCTCCGAAAATCACCAATCTGTTATCTATATCTATTAGCTTGTTGGGTTTTTTGTTCCACATATAAGGGAGCTCATGCAGTATTTTGTCTTTCTGTCTGACTTATTTCAATTAGCATAATGCCCCAAGGTCTATTTAAATGACTTGAAATTACTGGGTTTACAGCTTAAACTGGAAACTTTAAATCCATTCCTTAACATCACATAATGACTCGATGGTAAATTTCAAGTAGAACTCAGCCATCTGGGCTTGTTGCCCATTTGAGAAATTACTGGACATTACTTGCTAGGCTTGGCAGTATCTACCAAAGAGGACAGAAGTAAGAGACTCTCACTTATTAAAAACCAGAAGCAAATTATTTAAGGCATTACTCTAAGCATTTACTTGAGAAAATTGGGTTTTCAGGCACTTTCCACTGCCTGGACACGTTTAGATAAAGAAGGTGAATTCAATCAGCTTTGTTTTCATATGGGGAAAAAATTACCTTGCTTCAGTTTTCTCCCTTGTTCTCCCAGAAAATGTTGGCTCACATCTCCAGCCGGTAGTCACCCCAAACACCAGGTTTACAAACAATCTGAGAATCAATTTATTCACAGACCATTGTAGAGAAGCTCATCATCATCCTTTGAAAAGTCCTTACACATGACTCATGAGAAGAAAACTAGTGGTTGTCTGACCTTAGCTTTAGCCGTTTGCTGGAAGCTATAGTGCACTGGTAAGCCAGTGGTTTGATCCCTTCAAGAAAGAAAAGAAGGCTCCAATTTGCAGTGTTTGCAATTCCTGTAGTGTAAATATGCCCTCTATGTCTGATTTCAAGCCATCACTAGGTATAATATCCAGTGTAAAATTCCTGAATATTTAACAATTGAGTCAGAAGTCAATTTAACCCGCTTTAGCTTACTCCTGGACTTTTAATACTGGACAAGTTTGAAAAGTTTTCTGGGGCCTTTAGCAAAAACCAGGGGTCAGTATTTTATTCTTCCCTCTATCCTTTACTCTGTGTTAGGTTAGATTAAATAACCCTGCCTCAAAAAGAAAAATTACTTTGAACATATGGAAAGTAAAACACCTGTTTTCATTGTGTACAGCTCTCATCACTGGTCTCATCAGATCTTTGTTAATCTAGCTATCGTCATCTCCTAACTGAGATAATATTTACATTGTTTTCATCTTTGTAACCCAATGCCTGGCATGTGTATGATCTCAAAAATATTAATTACTCAAACATCTCATGTACCAGAATTTTCTCTGATATATCTCCCAGGACAAGAGAAACAAAGGAAAAAAAATAAACAAATGGGACTACATCAAATGAAAAAACTTCTGCACAGCAAAAGAAACCAGCATAAAAATGAAAAAGGAGCTCAATGTATGGGAGAACATATTTGCTAATGATATATCTGAGAAGGGGTTAATTTCCAAAATATATAAAGATCTAATACAATTCAAAAAAAAAGAAAACAAACAGTTCAAGTTAAAAATGGGCAAAGAACCTGAATAGACACCTGTCCAAAGAGGACATACAGATGGCCAATAGACAAAAGTTCAACATTATTAATCATTAGAGAGATGCAAATTAAAACTACAATGAGGTAGCACCTCGTACCTGAAAGATTGGGTACCATCAGTAAATCAACAAACAACAAGTACTACACTGCTGATGGGAATGCAGACTGGTGTAGCCACTATAGATAACAGTATGGAGTTTCCTCAAAAAATTAAAAATGGAACTGCCGTTTGACCCAGTGATCCCACTTCTAGGAATACTTCTTAAGAATCCCAAAACATCAATCATAAATAATATATGCACCCGTATGTTCATAGCAGCATTATTTACAGTAGCTAAGATCTGGAAACAGCACAAGTGCCCATAAGGATACGATTGGATAAAAAAGCTGTGGTACCTTTGTACCATGGAATACTCTGCAGATCACTTAGAATGACCTCTTACCCTTTCAGACAGCCAGTCCGAGAAAGACAAGTATCACATGATCTCACTTATTTGTGGAATCTAATGAAAAAAATAAACTGACCAACAAAACAGGTCCAGAGGCATGGAACAGACAGACAGATCTCAGAAGAGAGTGGGCTATGGGTGATGGCCAGAGATTAACCAAAGAATTTATATGCATATATGCATAGCCCATGAAGGCCTGGGGTATGATGGTAGGGCTAGGATGGAGGGTGGCAAAGGGGAAAGAATGGGGAACATCTGTAACACTGTCAACAATTAAAAAAATACATATTAAAACATGTTAATTAAATGAATGGATTATTTTGTGACCCGTTTGTCACACCTTTTAAAAAACCTGCATTATAATTCTATTAAATAAGTTATTATTGAAAATGTGGACAGAGCATTTTAAATTACCTCTTATTAAATGAATCTCATAGTTTCTGATCTTTGAATTTTTGTTCCGAGGTTTCTTAGTAAGATGAATTTGAACAGGTTGCCTAACTGAAAGTCACTTAACCTGATTTCTGGTCTCAGCTCTAGCAAGTGGGGTCAGTTTGATCATAAATTTCACGCACTTGATATTTCTAACATATGCACACACGTGGAGTCATAGCACAGTTTCATATATCAGTAAACACCAGTGCTTTACAGTCATGGTTGTATATTAGTCAGTAAGATGAGCAACTTAGTACATTTATACGCAATATAATTAATTAGTTGTGCTTCTCTTGTTCTGAGCTATTCATTGAAGAAAAAGTATACTCATTCGGTGTCAGAAATACCAGATATTCCATTTTATTTGAGTGAAAGACCAAAAAACTCATGGTGTTTTCAGGCAACAAAACACGAGTTATAAATGACCCCCAAATGGCATAATACATGCACAGTCTATGCACTTTTTTTAACATATTCCTCATATTTGAAGTGCTTGGTTTGTACCTAAGAGAAGTGTCCTTTCGAGCACTGCTTCGTGAACAACCCACTGTTGCATCTAGAACAGTCATATCATCTTCACAGTCAGAGTTTATTCAGATGAAAAGCTGCGTCTGTACTCATTCAACACAAAATGGTTTAGCCTCTGTAGGTAGCATAGGAGATACCTGAGAGCCTCACACATCCAGAG
>NW_006299390.1:5436831-5474085 GCF_000327345.1 Myotis davidii | reverse complement strand
GTTTTTCTCCCTACCTTTTGGCTGTGCCAAAAATATTTCTGTTTTCTCAGTCTTTTTTCCTTATCCTTTCTTAGTTTACCTTCCAAATTCTGAAGTTTTCAGACTTTGATCTTAGCACATTATTTGTCAAGATTTTTCTATAAATCTTTCCTGGGTGATTCCTTTAGCCCCAGAATTCTAGCAGTCACTTACAAACTAGGGACTCCAAATCTGTCTCCTGCCCAGACTTATTTATCCAATTTCATGGTAGGAATTCACACCTGGTTGTTCACAGGCAGAAAATAGTTTTTTATAACCCATCCTGTCATCTAAGAAATCATCCTGGAATTTATAATCGGTCCTTTTTTCCCACCTCCAAATCTGATCACCTAATATCAAGAGCATGAGCAAGTACAATCCTGTATCTTGTCTGGAAAGAATAGAGAATTGTGTTTTTATGAACAGCCTTAATGATCATAGCAGATAACAATATTTTTATTGTTTTTATTTACCAAGCAGTTAACATGTCTAGGATGGTTCTAATTATTTGACATGTATGAAATCACTTAATTTTCATATTATTCATCTGATTTCATAGTTAAGGTATCTGATATGTTACTCAATTGAGTGTTAATAACTAAGAGGAGAATAACTTTTAACTAAATAAACTGTGAACTATTAGGAATCCTTAATCTTGCCATAAACTTTTACTAGTATGTTAATAAATTATTGCTTTTGAGAGGTATTCAAATCATAAGAAACAGCATAAATTATTTTTAAAGAAAAATTAATCTTGCATTTTTACCTTGTTCTCTCGCTTGCTTTTATTTTTTTCAATGCACACAGGAGATTTTTAGAGTATCATTTCAAGTGGTAATCAAACTTTGGCAAATGAATAATTTATTTCCCCTCAGAACAACCACGGAGACTGTCCGTGGCTGTGGAATACCAAATGGCGGATGTGGTTCAGCTATCCAGCAGAGTCCTCCAGTCTGAACTGCACTGGGGCACCATGCCTTTTGTGCTCTGTTGGCTCCCCAACATGTACTCTCTTCTCAAGGGGAATTCCCTCCTTCCATTAACTCTGATGCATGTTTTATAAACATTCATCAGCAGGAGAGTCCTGGGCAGTTAAAAGTAGATATTATACATCATGTTCTCTAGATGGCATTTATTGCTCATGAAAACTTCAGGGAAATTCCACAAGAGCTAGCACCTTATTGGGTATAAGCAATAAAATTTAGTATGTTTTAAGGAAAAGCTAATCCATGATTGTGAGAAAGCCTTTTAATTGGAGATGTTTAGAGCAATAAAGAAAGCATATCTATTTTATTTATTTACTTATTTATTCATTTGAATCCTCACCCTGAGGATATGTTTTTATTTATTTTAGAGAAAACAGAAGGGAGATAGAGAGAGAGAGAGAGAAGCATCAATGAAAGAGAAACATCAATTGATTGCCTTCTGTATGCGCCCCAACTGGGGATTGAATTTGCAACTTAGTGTGTGCCCTGACTAGGAATTGAACTTGAAAACTTTCGGTGTATGAAACAATACTCTAACCAATCGAACCACCTGGCCCGGGCAAAGTATAGCTATTTCTAAATTGACATTTTATTCATGTATATGAAGCCCAGGCCAATTCAGAAAAGGTAATAAGGTTTATGAAGGAAGGAAGAAAGGAAGGAAAGGAGGGAGGGAGGAGAGAGGAAGGAAGGAAAGAACCCCCCCCCCCATTTTTTTAAACACGATTGTCCTTTTATTATTTGGAGAATCCTAATTCAGACTTCTACCCAAAGTAATACGTATTTTTGGTTACCATGACTGACCTTGGTCAAAGAAATTTTAGGCACTTTATCTCTGACCTCAGACAATGTGTCCACACCCTACTTAAGATTACAAACATTTAATTAAGCATCCTTTAGCTTCCAAAGCGCAAAGGAAAGAGAATCATCACCAAAATACATGAAGACCTGTGGTCCCATAGGCACTCCAGCTTACCTTATTACAAATATGAACCACATATTCTTTCCATATTTTTTTAAAAACAGTATTATTTTAAAATTTATCTGATTTTTCTCTAAAAGGAAAACCCATACCAAATATACCCAGTACAATAGTTCACCTCCTGAAGTCTTATTTTCAATCAAAATGGCAGAATGCTTATCAAACCAACCAGATGTAATGCAATGGACAGACATACATACATACCAATTAAGACCCCAGAAATAGATGTCATCAAGTGAAAATAGAGTCAGCCTCTACTTCTAAATGCTAATTTATAATTAGTGTTCAGTTTTTCTCACCATAAACTCTTTATAATTGAAAAACTGATTAAATGAACACATTTGTATTTTTAGCAGTTTATGTTTCAGTGTTATATAAATTAAATATATACTTCATGGAGGATTATTTGTGAAACTTTAATTTTTTTCCCGTTTCTTTAATCAAAATCATATCCATTTGACAAAGTGGATCTGAGAGAAAATGAAGTCTAGGCAAAGGTATTGTAGGAATATACAGAAAAGAGGCAGAGAAAGAGACGCAAACTTCAAATTAGTGATATGACTTACGACTTTAGGGTGACTGCAATTTCTTTCATAATTATCTTATATTTTTAGCTTGTTTCATAATTACTCACATATATCCTGATGATGAGATATCTTCAATTGCTTGATCAAACAGGACATGGCCAACATATATTATTAGTAGATACACTGATTTATTCATGTTAGTAGAGCAGAATTGACTAGAAGAAACAATGTTTTGAGTCCTATTTTAGGTTAAGACGCTGTCACATAGATGGGCTTTTACTAAAACTTTAATGAAAGAGAGTTAGCAGGTTGACCCTCTCTCTTCAAACACCAGGGACTTTCCTGAGATTTTCATGCACTTGGAAAATAAAGAGCTCAGTTCTAGGCAGGAAGGAAATAACAAGAAGTGTCTAAATTCATTGTATCTGATTCATATCTGAAATGATTAATAATAAGTGTAATTTGTGAACTATCTCCTACACTTGGCCACGTTTTATGACTTTCCACAAATATTGGAGTTATGCTTCACAACAATTCAGCTGGGCAAAAACAGACTCGAGAGTGAAACAATTTATCAACAAGAGAATCTTTATCTCTTCACATTAAGAGGCAAATGTGATAGAAATGGAATAAAAACAGAGCATAGTCAAACGTAATTTGACTTGAAACCGTTCTGTCACCTGCATTAGATGGCAAAACAAATAGGTTCTTTGCTTAGCTCACTGAGTCATAAATATTTTTTATTGCCTGGCTTTTATTCTCAGCAAGAGCAGGCGATTTATTGCACAGTATATAAATGAAATAATTTTATGTCCAAGTGATTTGCTTCATAATCTTTTTCATGGTACAGTACATGATAACTTTAAAATCATGTAGTCCTTTTTTTGTTTTAATTTTTTCCATCCCCACAACCCTACACTTTGACAACCATCAGCTTTTTCTCTATATGTATGGGTCTGTTTCTGTTTTGTTTTTTTATTCCTTTGTTTTACCAGGTTCCAAATGGACACTACTTGTTAATTTCTGTCTGACTTATTTCACTTAGCATAATACTCCTTCCATTCATGGTGTCGCAAATGGCAAGATATTATCCTTTTTAAAAATAACTGAGTACTATTCCAGTGTGTGTGTGTATTTCACATCTTGATCCATTCATTATCAATGAACACCTAGGTTGCTTCCATATCTTGGCTATTGTAAATAATGCTACAATGAACATAAGAATGCATTTATCTTTTCAAATTAGGGTTCTTGTTTTCTTCAAATAAATACCCAGAAGTGGAATTGCTGGGTCTTACGGCAGCTCTCTCTTTAATTTTTGAGGAGCCTCCATACTGCTTTCAATAGTGGCAGCACCAATCTGCATTCCCACCAACAGGGCACAAGGGTTTCCCTTTCTCCACATCCTGGCCAACACTTATTTGTTGATATTTTAATGATAGCCATTCTGACAGGTGTGAGATGATATCTCATATCATTTTCATTTAACTAAAATCAATTTCTTGTTTACAGAGAAATAAATAATTTTTCTTTTATAATTTCTCTCCCCAAATAGGGGCCTTATATTCATTTCCATGTGGCCTAATTTTCTTGACTTTAACTATATTAATATAACAGTTACATTGTTATTTTTAATAATTTTATTTAATCTCCTGGGACTATAGTCTTTAACGGCCTCATTATTGAGGACTTTTTTTACATTCAGACAAAAGATAAGAAATGTAATAGGATTCCAAGTGTTATGTGTTAGAAATAATATATGGTTCTCACTTCCTGTTCTATGAGAAGCCCTAATATGTATTGGCTGAATGAAGTCATGAAATGCAGAGGAAGACTCCGAAAACAAGAATGAACCCAATATACAAATATCAAAGGAAAATTTTATTATGCCATCCCATTTCTGACAAACTTATCTGGTATCACTGATGAAGTTTATTAGAAACATGAAAGTAATTTCCTATGACTTAATTGTAATGGAAATTATCCCTAATGTGTATATGAGTGCTAGGATTTTCTGAAGATAAAGTTAAAGGCACTTGATAATCATGGAGAGCATGTCTGGGTTAAGATAATAGTGAATCTTACTAGTTCCTCTCCTAACTTCCTAAAGAAATGAATTTATACCCATAAGCAAGATGAAATCCTTGACCAGTCCTGTCAGGAAGGATGGAGAGGTATAGATTTTTTTACAGTTAGAGAAAAATAACTATATCTCCAAGTTCAAGAAATTCATTCATCATTTAAGGATAGGAGGACAGGAGAAGGGCAATGCAGACATAGTAAAAAGGAGAGAAGTAGTACCTTAAAAACATTTAAAAAAATGCAAGGCTCACAAAATTATTAATGGAAATGGCAGAGCATTTTAGAAAATTTTCATTTTATTTTTGCAGTGAGGTATAAAAAGACATTTTTACTATGAGATGAGGATGGGGATTTCTTTATATTCATGGCAGTCTTTTTTTAAAAAATATATTTTATTGATTTTTCACAGAGAGAGATAGAGAGCCAGAAACATCGATGAGAGAGAAACATCGATCCGCTGCCTCCTGCACATCTCCCACTGGGGACGTGCCCGCAACCCAAGCAGATTCCCCTGACCGGAATCGAACCCGGGACCCCTCAGTCCGCAGGCCGACGCTCCATCCACTGAGCCAAACCGGCCTCGGCCATGGCAGTCTTTTTTTGGCATTATGTTTTAGGCATCTAAATATAATAGATGCACAATGTCATTTAATTTTTATAATAGCCCTTAGATAAATATTAGTGGTATCCCCATTTTACAGATGATAAAACTGGCTTTCAGAAATTTAATAACTTGGCCAAGAGAAAGAAATTGTAAGTAGCATAGTTAGTGTCAAAATTCTGGCAATCAAAAGTCTCAAAAGTCTAAAGTACTTAAAACCTGTTTTATGCAGCTTCCTATTGGAATGAGAAAGCAGACTGAGGGGCAGGATGAAGTAAAAACGGACTAAACTGCAATAAGAATAGACAATAAAAAACAGTCTTACATTTCCACGGATCTAATCAGGGGCAGACGTACCAGCTCAGCAGTGTAGAGGAGAAACACCCAAAGCTCTCCTTGAATGAAACAGGGGAATAATGTTAAAAAGAGATAAACGTTAAATGTAAAAAAATGTTAAAGAGATTAAAATGTCCAGGGAGAACGTAGACATGAAAGAAAGAAAGTTGAGATCCTGTTGACAAGGAAAAGTTTAATTTTGGGACATGGTATAAAAATACATGTTCCACATGGTACACATTATAGTTTTGCAAACTATTTGAAAAGCATTGGCTGGTGAATGCGGAATAGGACGAGGCTCAGAGCAGTACTGTCGCCAATGACCAGTTGTGCATGGTGTCTCTAGAGCTGCATTTTTCTCCCATGCATACCGTCTAACACTGATCTTCTTGGTTCGATCACTACCTGAGCTAGATGAAAACAAATCTAAAAGAAGAATAAAATAGTGGGAATAGCAAATCATTAACACATCATGAATGGAAGGTTATTTGGCTTTTGGCTTTTAAAGTGGATATGAAAAGTACTAACGCATAAAAATTATATTGATCAGTCTAACTATTGAAAATCTGAAATTTTTGTCTCTGTTTCACCAGTGTGCATGGCAGCAAGCAGTGCTTGTCCTAAGAAACGTTTTACTTTTTGCTAAAAGGTACACAGTGATAAAGGCTTGGGAAAAGACATGATCCAAGACCCATGTCATTTAACCTGGCCTACCTAACATAGTTGTCCTTTACTTAAAGAGGAAGAAAAAAAGTAATTGTGGCACATACTTGCTGGTTAACCCCAATAGATAACTCTGTCTATTTAAAGCAGTAATTTAGGATTAATGTGCTCCTTATTTATTGGTCAGCCAGGATATTAAATTTTGCTACAGTAGGAGAGTTAGGCTACATTTAATCATTTCCAAACTACGTAAGATGAGCAACATTCTGTTGAGCTTAAATTTGCTTTTAAGGAGTCATCTTGCTTAGAGAATTAACTTGCAAAAAGTGAGTGATTATGTGGTACCAAACAGAAAAGAAATATCATGCAGTATACACAGAGAAGACTGACAAGTATTTTAAAAACTAGGACAGGAGGAGGCTGAAAATCTTGCTCCTGGCAGCATCATTGGGCAGCAGGAGGGCAGCAGACACAGCCAACAGGGCTTTAACTGTTCCTACTACTTAGTTTTAAAAATTGTTTCCACAAATCATGTATATATAAAAGCCCAACGACCTGAACAGTGGAACGACCAGAATGACCAGTGGCTATGACACACACTGTGGCAGCCAACCAGCCTGATCTGGACCCCAATAAGCACCCCATCCCTGGCCAGCCCAGCCCCAAATCAGCCCCCAACACCTCAACTGGGGGCAGGGCCGGCTGTACAAATGCCCACGGCCCCTCACCCCCGCCGGCCAGGGTTCTTGTCCCAGCATCAAGAAGAGTTCAGGAATCTGGAGAAGGTGGTGTGGAGATTAAATAGGAGTCCAGAGACAAAGCATAATTTTGAAAGGCATTTGGGGGTCAGAGGAGCCTAGCTAAAAAGGAAACTAAGATCTAAGTTCTCCTTGTCTCAGGACCCCATGCTTTTTATTAACACAACTTGTCCTAAGGGGAAGCAGAGATATACCCTTCAAAGGGTCAAGGTTTCATATACAGAAGCATTGTCAGAATGGGGGAAATTAGCCTACGGCTGTTCAGGTGTTTGGCCAGTAGGAGGCAATAACATGTAGATTAAGATGCCCTGAGCTGTCTGGCAGCCGAGCAATCAATTTAATGTATCCTGTTCAGGTTTGGGGAAATGCCCTCAGACATTCCCAACAGGTGACTACATGTCTGACTCAACCCTGTTGATTCCCCAGGTTCCATCAACCTTTCAGTGAAACTCTTGCAATTATGACAAGTTAGAATTGGCTTCTGGCACCTGCCGGCCCAGCCTGATAGGCCCCCATCAGGGCAGGCCAGCCAGACCCCACCAGTGCACGAATTTGTGCACCGGGCCTCTAGTTCTGTAATAAAAGACTGTATATAATTAGCATGGTGGGGGATATTTTTCCTTCATTAAATTCTCTTCTTCCTATATGGCTCCCCCCTCCCCAGTAGTATTTCACTAAGTATTTAGAAATTCCACTCTATCTAGATCCAGTAATTCCTACATAGAAGGATGACCAGTGGTGAAATGTCTAAGAAAGCCTGAAATATGAGTAACATTGAAAGAATTGAGACTATTTAGCCTGGAGAAAAGCCATAGGTGTAGCTGAAGTCTGCGTTTGGGTGTTGAAAATGCTTCCCTGTGCTCTGTTGGCCATCAGGCACAGAACAAGGAGGAAGACTTTAGTGTAATACAATTGTGTCTTGGAAGCATGGTTTATGTGACTGCTTGTGCCTGCTCATCAGTAGAAAAAGGCATCGGGAGGGCAGACTGTATGTATTTATGAATAACTTAGGGCATTATTTAAGGGAACTAGGCTTTCTAACGATAATTACTATTTGAGAATAAGAAGACAGGAGAAGGGCAATGCAGACAGTATAAAAGAGAAGTAGTACCTTAAAAACCTTAAAAAAAAAAGATGCATTGAGCACCTACTGTGTTCCAGGCACTGTATTAAATAATTTATAAAGAACCAATTAAATGTAGCAACAAGTAGATATTACCTATTTTTTACAAATAAAGTGGTTTTGACATTTACTGGCTATATCTCAAAATTTCGCAGTTAGTAGATCATTGGGAATTTAAAATCAGGTGTAATTGATTAATTTTTGATGTATTATTATGTTGCGTCCATTATTAAGAGAGGAGTTCTTCATTAAAAAGTATACTTAAGAGATGAAACTCTGAAGTAAATTGTGGGCACTGTAGTTAAGCTCAGAGACTGGGAGAACTCAAGTCCTGCGTGTGTATGAATGTGTATCTGTGTACTGCTGACTCACTTTCATTTGAGAAATGTTTTAGAGTGTATTTCTTAATTAGAGGAAAAGAACATCCTTAACTCTAACTCTAGAAGTATTTTAATGAGAAATAGGACTCAAGAGAGCTTTTACTGAAGGTTTTTACCAGGTTTAGCATAAAACTTTAAAACATTAGGATGATTTACCTTTCTGCAGCAGTTCTCAACTTGCGGGTCTCGACCCCTTTGGCGATCTAACGACCCTTTCACAGGCGTCACCTAAGACCATCCTGCATATCAGATATTTTCATTACAGTAGCAGCATTACAGTTAGGAAGTAGCAACGGAAATAATTTTATGGTTGGGGGTCACCACAACATGAGGAACTGTATTAAAGGGTCGCAGCATTAGGAAGGTTGAGAACCACATAAGTTTGCTAACAAAAACTAAAAATGATTTTTGGGAGAACCTGGGTGTGTAAGAACAGGAGAAAAAGTCTCATGCTAGGTGTTTGGCTTTGTGATTTTAGTTTTTCCTCATGGCAATGCTGCAAAATGGTTCTACTAGGCATGGGACGCGAAGGCTCTAGGATTCTGTTGGTGGTCACACAGCCAGTACGTGGGAGAACAAGACTCTGACCTTCAGTCTGTCTGGATCTACAGCTCTCTCCACTGTGCTCCGTCCTCTCCTTTCCATGAACATTTGTCTTCGGGAATAAGACAGCCTTGGTCGTAGCCAGCAGAATCACGGCAGCAGGACATTTTTCTAAGAATATACAAGGTAGAAGAGGGACCAAGCAGCCAAATTTACCACAGAGCCAGCAGGGGGAGGGGCGGATTTGTGGTAATGAGTGTAGTTAGACCGAGTGCAACGGGAGAAAGGATCAGCTCAGGGATGAGTGAGGTCAGCCTGTCTGAGCACGATTACAGCCTCTAGCCCGCTGCTTATTTGGAGAAGCAACCCAAAGGCAGAAGGAGCAGACCCACCTACCCAAAGGGGAGTCATATTTTGCCCCTTTCCCTTTCTAAGCCGCTGCAAGTTTGCATTTGGGGAGGAGCAAGTCGTGCAGAGTTGGAAATAATTCTAGACTAGGAGGAAAACTTCTTTGTGGTTGCCAAAGAGAAAAACAAATGTTCTATCTAGTTGCTTTCCTCCAGCTCTACAACTTTTTGATTTTGAGCAGCCCATGATGCAGACATGCTGATACCTAGATGGCATGATGTGTCATAGGAATGCTGTATACAGCATAATGCAAAGTTCCAAGGTATATTTATGTTCAAAGGGACTAGTGAAATAATATCCTTAATAATGATCCAAATGCCACTAATATCTAATAGTAAGTGTTGTTGAGCACTTACTTTGCCCCCAGCACTGTATTATATACTTTACACAGAGCGTTTTGAGATAAGTATTATTCTCCATCCTTTTTAGATGAGAAGACTGAGACTCATAGAAGTTAAAGACCTTGCCCAAATTAGACAGCTAGCAAATGGCAAAGACGAGATAAACACTCAGCCCTTTAACTCTCCACGGTGGCCACTTCTCTGCCATAGCATGCTGCCTCCCTGGCTTGCTTGGTTTTCCATCCTTTCAAATGTTCACTGTACACCATGCTCACCAGATATTGATCCTTTACAAACATCAGGGTCAGAGGGGATCCAGATGTTTCCAAATTGAGATTGTTAATATAAAAATTGCAAAGATCCTTTTTTAATTAAACAGTTTTTTAATTAAACTGTTGATAGGGAAGCTTCCAAATTTTAAGTGAAGTCTTCATTAATCTTAGCCGCTCCAGTATGGCTAGTGAGCATCATCATTGAGAAGCAGTTAATTATTTAGACAAAGACAGCCACACACTTCCTACATGTGCTATCACACTCAGTGATTGGTATGTGCATTTCTTTGTCCCAGATTTATTTGATCACAAAAGATTAAATCAGTGATACACTATGTGATACTGGAATGCATTATGTTTTCCAGAGCTTTTGAAAACTAGTTTTGTAGTATGAGAAACATTGATGTAAATATAAAAAATTAATGACCCGGTTATTGTCTAATCAGAATCCAGGTTTCTCCCTGTGCAGCTCTTAACACTTAATCGAATCCTAAAGCCTTAAGAAAATGAGATGAGAGCAGGTTTATTGAATGAACAGAATGTTTCTTTCCAGACCAGTAGGCCATGCTTTCCCGGTGTCCATTTAAACTGACACTGTGTTGCTCTGAAGTATCTCAGTGGCACCCT
This sequence comes from Myotis davidii, assembly GCF_000327345.1. Lineage (NCBI taxonomy): Eukaryota > Metazoa > Chordata > Mammalia > Chiroptera > Vespertilionidae > Myotis > Myotis davidii. The sequence continues at coordinate 5,463,438 of NW_006299390.1, read as the reverse complement.
ACGCATGCTCCCCAAGGCTTCACACACTTCCAGCTAGAGGTAAACTGTGGAAAACGGGGCTTAATAATTCTCTCCCTTCTGCAGTGTAAATGGCATCACCCTTTTTTTTAATGACCTATAGTTGATACACACCTGTTTACTTATCATTAACATTTTCTTTTACAATCATGATTACATATCAATATCTTTTTCAAATATTATTTTCATTGTGATAGCCATCTCTTTAAGATGAGGTTACTGATTGTTTTTGATATAAATCTTTAGCTTGTAGTTCTTAAAGTCATTTACCAGTGATAACTGATTTTTTTTCAATTCCACTTCTCATTAGTTTTCCACCTACAGTCTATTTCTTTCTCTTATTGTAAAGCTAATCTTTTTTTTTAATCCCTAGAATATGACTTTTGTACCTACCTTTTATACAATCTCGTACACCAATCTGTTCTCTGACAGCTATTAGGTTTTATTCACTTCAATATCTGGACCGAGGCTCACCTATTTTAAGGAACCTGCCTTAATTCTTCTAAGCTAAGCCTCCCTCTGTTATTTCCATTCCTTCAGCAGTTTGCATTCCACCCCGTTTATTCATTCATTCTCTCACAAATATTTATGAGGTAACCTCTATGGGCCAAGTTCTGTAATAAACCGCAGGAATACAAGAGAGATTGAGATAGGCATGGTTCTTGCATTCACAGAGCTTGCAACTAGTGGGGAATGTTAAGAAGTGAGGAGAAATGATAGAGTAAAATAAACAGCAGCCAGAGAGGGTTTATGGAAGCATGTAAGAGTGGTACCTAACCACACTCGGGGCTTCCGATAAGGCTTCTTGGATAAGATGAAGTGTGTATAGAGGCCTGAAAAGGAAATAAAGGTTAGCAAGGTGGAAACGAGTTCCAGGCAGAGAAACAGCATGCGTCGATTCGCAGAGGAAAGGATTTAAGAATCATGTAAAATGAATGGAACGCAGGATATGAGTTCCTGATTTACAAAGGATACGATAAAGGAAAGCAAGGGCCCTCATAAAGAGCCTTGCAAGGTATGGTAAAGTGTTGTGCTCTATTAATTTGTACATGTTTAGTGCAGCTTTATATGCACAGTCGCTTTACAGTTATGTGAGTCCCCAGGATTTAAGATCCGGGAGGAATTCAGGGACCATGTTCTCTTCTATTTTAATTGCTTTATATTGCCAAGCTCCATTTAAAGTGGTTGTTCAGGAAACATTATACTGACCTGCATTTAACCAATCATTAAAGTTTTTATCTCTCCTTCACTTTCCTCAGAGGACAGGAATTTTTTTTTTTTTTTTTGTAGTCAATGAAATAATGGGACTTTCTTAAGACTAGAGTTTAGATCTAAGGCACTGACACAAACAAAACATGAGTGATCCCTAATTTCAGTTTCTTGTGTGTGTGTTCTCTCTTAAACCAAGATAAACAAACATAGTTGACCCAATGTGTAATTAGAAGGACTCTCTATCACTAAGACGTGTATTAGAATGTTTGAAGGAAGACAAGAATATATCTACTGGTTAGCACATTTCCAAGTTAAGGTCTACTAATATATATATTCTTGCTTCTTATTACCATGGTGGGAGTTGGCCAGGCAACAGCGGTCAGAAAGGAATGGGAATTTACTAAAAATGTCTACCTTCCCTGTTATAAAATATTCTTGATATTATGAAAAACTCATATGCTCCCTGTGATTTATATGTAAGCATCATGCCTCCCTCAAGTTCACCAAATTATGAACCATGTGGTTAGGATGTCACACTTACTAAATGTGACTGGGAATAAATCACGTGTTTTATTGTATATTAAAATTGTACAGAAAATTGTCAATAATGAAAGGATAAGAGAATAAAAATTGCAAGATATAGTAATTCAAGTTCTTTAAATATTAGGGAATTTTTTGTAGAAAATTCTAAAAAATCTAAAACAAAATAAAAGGTCATGAGAGAGGAAAATTTATTATTTAACAATTCTTGCAAAAATGATCTCATATCCTATTATGTTACTCGCATATGCAATCTTTACACCATATGCATATCTTTTAAATTATTAGAAAGATAAACATGTAGTTAAGATTGTATAACTGGTTTAACTACAAGAAATACAACAAGGCTTAGCCATAATGTTCATAAGAGCCATAATCATAATAGCCAAACACTGAAAACAAACCAAATACAACAGGGAAATGAACACATAAATTGTGTATTTATAATGGAATGCTATTTGGCAATACAGCTCAACAGCATGTATAAATATTAAAACATGATCATAAAAAAAAGCCAGACCCAAAAGGGAATACACGTTGTGTATGTATATCATTTATATGAGATCTTGGAACAGACACACTAATTTATATGAACAGAAAGCAGATTAGTAGTTGCCTGAGGGTTGTATGGAAGAGTTGGGAGATGGGGAAGGTTGTGTGAAAAGGGACACGGAATGTGTGGGGTGATGTAAATGTTCTAAATCTTGATTAGAATGGTGGTTGCATAGATGCAAACATTTGAAAATCCTTATCAAATTTGGAGCATGTTATGGTATTTAAATTGCACCTTGATTTAAAATTGTAAATAATATATCATTAATGTTTTCTCTGGTAATATCAGCTTACAGTATTTGGAGTGATAATTATGAAAGATAACCTTTCAGAAAAAAATTTAAAGTAACATTCAATTTTGATAATATTGCAAGATTTGGGGATTATTAGTTTATACTCTGGCTATAATCTGTTAACTAGAGTGGACAAATTGCGATAGCATAGATAATTTTAAAAATTTACTAAAATGTCATATGTAAACGTCTTTAAAATTTCTCACAGCTTAATGCCCTATTTCAACTTCAATTCCTAATTCCATGAAAAGGGTTGGCATTGTTCTCTATTGTGAAAGACCAAATTCAAAGAATATTGGCTTAATTCCAAAGATATTTTTAGATAGAAAACTCTGACTGATAGTGTCAGAGCAATTTTGATCTCTTCACTTCTTTTTAGAGAGAACACTGAAAAACAGTTCTGACTTTCCTAGACTATTTTCATAAACTTCCCTTGGCAAGCCCTAAGCATATTACAAAAACAGGCCGTCACCACAATTAACTATTGACATCATATTTCTTTCTTTATATTTTTTTCTGTCTTTGAGACATATTTGTCAGTTGTCCTGTGCAGTTCTAGAAATCGTGAAGCCAAGGAGCTTGTATATCTTGAACCTGCATTTATGTCTATCGAAGCTTTTTCTGAGAAATAGTCATGTTGGGGATATGAAATTTCGTTCCCTCCCACTTCAAAGGAGCCTGTGCTTATTCCTCATGTTCTATCCTACTTCTCACTGATAAAAACCAGTCATGCCTTCAGTTGTACATTCTCACACCTCTGTGCACCACAAGCATTAAGTGAATTTAAATGATTCTTCCAGTATAGATGAAAGGTCAAGAATTTATGGGCCCATCTTCTAACACGTATTTCTTTTTTCTTTTTTTAAAAAATGTATTTTATTGATTTTTTACATAGAGGAAGGGAGAGGGATAGAGAGCCAGAAACATCGATGAGAGAGAAACATCGATCAGCTGCCTCCTGCACATCTCCCACTGGGGAAGTGCCCGCAACCCAAGGCACATGCCCTTGACCGGAATCGAACCTAGGACCCCCCCAGTCCGCAAGCCGACGCTCTATCCACTGAGCCAAACCGGTTTTGGCTCCTTTTCCTTTTAAAAGCTTTGCAATATATTTCAGAAATATTATCTAGGATCAGTATTTTGTCTCCATAAAAAAGAAAGAAATTATTAAATCCTCCATAGCTAAACAAGTTTATATATAATATTTAATACAAACTTGAGTCTATTTTTTGGTAGAAAGAAAATTACTTATTGCTCTTTCTCATAATGAAGCTAGACAGAATCCCCCAGCCAAAAGCTAAATGAGATTGTTAATGTGTTGTTATTTTTTTTAAAAAAACTATGTTATTATTGATTTTAGAGAGAGGGGAAGGAAGAGGGGGTGAGAGAGAGAGAGAAACATTCATCAGCTGCCTCCTGCCCACCTCCTACTGGGAATCGAGCCCACACCCGGGCATGTGCCTGACCAGAAATTGAACCAGTGACCACTTGGTGTGGGATGATGCTCAACCAACTGAGCCACACTGGCCAGGATGGTAATGTATTTTTAAATGACACCTTGATATTTTGGCCAGAGGCAAAAAAATAGCTGCTATCTCATTATATTATTATTTTTTTCTTCTTTTTCTTTCCTTTTTTTTCTTTTCTTCTTCTTTTTTTAATCTTTAATTTCTTTATTGATTAAGGTATTAAATATGTGTCCTCATCCCCCCATTAACCTCGAACCTAGATTATTATGTTGCATAATTTTTATTTCTGCATCAAAGGCTTTATAAAATGAGGTTGAATATAAACTGATCCACAAGAGGATGAATAAATATGAGGTTTTTCAGAGCTACATGCTCTTTAGTGTGCTAAATATGGTGAACACATTGTTTTTATTTATAAGACTCACACCTATTTTACTACATGAATATAAGTCCATTTTGCACTTTAGGTATTCACAGTTTTTCCTGATGTAGTCAACGAGAGCACATGGGTGTAATAGTAACCTTTTAAATTAAAATTGCTTATTAATGTGTTTAACATATGTTTATTGGACTGAATACCTTTATGTTACACATTGCATAAGGTGCTGGAAAATGATGTAGGAATGGACCCAGTCCTGGTGGGAGTTGAGTTTCCCTTGTGAGTTCCATTTTCCACATGTTTAAAAATCATCCCTAAAATTTCTAATTTTCAAGAATTAACTATAACTGCAAATTCTCTAACAGTATTTTACACATGTATCTTAAACCATATATTTAGCTCCTTAACATGAGGGAGGGATGACCAAAGTAGATGGCATAACAAGAATCAAAGTAGAATTGAGTCAAATACCACATTCAGCTGCTAATAGTACAATCAGACCAACAGTATTAGCTCTGGTTAGATGGGGGCCTCAGGGTCCTCTCTACTTAAGAGCAAGAGGCAGACCTGGCTGTGCTGAGGGGTTCATCAGGGACACATGTTAAATATCATTTCCCCAGGCTCATGTTCAAGGATTCGGAGTCAGTAGTTGGTGGGCAGTTGGGAGTGGGGGATGGGTAAGCGGGATTCAATACTTATTTTTTAACTGAGCACCTGAGTGATACAGTTGGACTGAGTACCAACATTTGGAAACCACCGATTTAGCCCCATCTCTCTCTCTTCCTGCCTCTTTTAGTTGCCTCTGGCGTGGTTTGGTGTGCTCAGTGGTTGAGCATCAACCTATGACCAGGCGGTCATGGTTAGATTTCTCAGTAGCGGGGCTTGGCTCCGATTAGGGGGCGTGCAGGAGGCAGCCTATCAATGATTTTCTCTCATCATTGATGTTTCTATCTCTCTCTCCCTCTCCCTTCCTCTCTGAAATCAATATATATATATATATTTTAAATTATGCTTTTGTTGAACACATCTTATGTGATAGGCCCTGTATATGACTGCTTTCACTTCAATAGAAAAGTTGTGCTTCTGTTTGGTTGTTTAAGCAGAAAAATTGGGAATGAGTTTAAAAATTGTGTCCGTGTACTTCTCTGGCTCCTGCTAAAATGCCCTCTGGAGGTTTTCACTCATGCGGGGCTGTTTTAAAAAAAAAGACAATGACAAATTGAAGAGAGTGCAGAGAAATGAAGTGATAAAATGTTTAGAAAACAAGGTTTGTCAGAAAAGGTGAACTTAACTAGATATGTCCAATCTGAAGAAAAAGAAAGAAACCCAAGGGACACTTAAAAATGATTCAAAATACACAATGAGATATGCCCTGGGACAGAAATCAATTTTTCTCATTAACAAAAAGGACAGGTCTTGAGTGACAGCTTTTACTGTGCCAGGAATACAGGATGTGAGTGAGATTCAATGTTAGAAAAGACCTAAAATTTTTTTAAACCTGTTATATAAGAAAAGCAGATAGGAGGAAGTATTACAAACAGATATTAAGGGACACCATTGTGAAAACTTCTTTGACAGAAACATTTAAGGCTGAGATGGGATATCCATGAGACAAGATGCTTTATATGTAAAATCAACCCTGCTACGGGCAGTCTCATAAATGTAGTATGAGTAAGCATGTGAATATAAATTATGTCTGTGATCACTACTAAAGATGCTGTATGTTGAAAATATGATATTGTTACTGGCTTTTCCTTGCACTAATTATCGGCCTGTGTTCACAAGCAAAATTTGCCATCGTTCTGAAATTTCTTTGTCCAGCCAAGGTAGACTCTCTCGATAATCCTACGTATAGGTGGAACATAGGTACTGGAGGTAGTTACCCAGAACATATAATAGCTACATCTTTAAAGTTTCAGCAAAAGACAAAACAAACAATTCTATATTTTTTCCTGAAGGCAACTAGAAAGCTGACTCTTGTTTATACATATCTATTTTATTTTCATTCTACCGCTTGCTAACCATTCAGCTCATTTTCATAACACAGAAGTAAATATGAACCAGAGACCTCTGGGTAACCTGCATTTTACCTTTCCTGGAATAATCTGAATTTTTCCTTGTCACTAACAAACACATTGTATTCCTAAATGTTTCTTTTATAGACTTAGACAGTTTAAGTAAAACCATGAAAATCAATGGTTCAAAAGAGCCCTTATTTAGGATATGTAATTGGTTCTCTGTAGAGATCAAAGCACCTGCTTCCCCTTTAGTCGTCAAAGGAAATTTGTTGTTACCCAAAGCAATGGCTGTTTTATATTTGGGCTTCATCCATTGCAAGTGAGTGTTCCTTGAGAGATCATGGGCTGTGATGCCCAACTTCCCACAGCAAGCCTAAAAGTCACCAAATTTTCTCTTATTAGAGAGATAATTCTTTGGGGATTTTAATTAGGATCTTCTCCAATGAATGCTTTCAGGGTACTTTCCTAGAAGGGTTACAATAATTAATATGCCTTAAAAAACACAAGGTCAAATTCATGGGATGAAATGTTTTTGGAGAATATCTGTTGATAATGAGTAAACTCATGTTTATTTATTTATTTATTTTTGTGGGTTTTTTTATGTTTGCTTTGTGGTTGTGCTGTTTTTTTGCCAATGTTTAGCATTCCAAGGATGACATAATGGATTCTTATTATCCAAGTCTTGTATTAAAATTAGCCAGCCCAGAAAGAGCATCCGGCATGGAGGCTGTGAAAAAACAGCCCTTACATGATTAGGGGATTCCGAGCTCTGAACTCTGCCCCTTCTATTATTTCAATGGGAGAAATTCCATTATTCTTATTAAGCACCTAAAATTATTAGTAAGTTTAACTCTTAAAGACCTTAAATATTTTTCCCCAAACACGAGCCAAGGAATCACTCGTATGTTATTGCTTGTTGTATTCGTTTTAAAGTTAGGATGTACTATTTTCCACAAAAGAAAATGAAATATTAGTATTCAGTAACAGCCCCAGCAAGGACCCTCTTTGCAAAGCAATAGCCTTATGTTAAAAATGAGTGATCTCATGATTAGGGATGAGATCATGGATTGTTAGTAGACCAAAAGTTGAAAACAACCTTAGTGCCTGGAATGTAGGACAAGGAAAACATGAGGACAATGAAAAATAACTGTATTATCTGTAGAACAGTCCATGCTTGCAGATTTGAGCACAGTGAATCAATGCTAAGTTCATTAAAACAGCATTAAGAAACCAAGGTGGCTGGACAATGATCTAAAGTTGTACCTCTTTTCTAATGCCATTTCCCAAAAGTCCTTACGAAGGACTTTTGTACTTTCTCAAAGCTCACTACTGGCTCCATACTCAATAACCCCGTGACTGTTCCTCCACTTTTGATTTGTCCACACTCCACTCTTGGCAGCTCTCGTCAAAGATGCTTTTCCTTTGCTGTGGAAGGCACCGAGTGTCCTGATTATGCAAACTCTCCGTTCTGTTCTCTTTCCACCCTACCATCCCTTTGTACCACTTTCACAGTAGCTTCCAAATAGGTCCTCCTGATGGGTATATACCGGCCTTTACTACGGACCAGACCACCCAGACTCTGCTCTGCTCAGAAAGCTTCAGTGGCTCTTCTGGAAGGATTCAGGACTCAGGTATTAAATCCTCCACAACCAACTTTCACACCATTGCTTTTATCATGAATTCTTGTCTACCCAAATTCATTGGTACTTTCTGTCCATATTTTCTTCCACACATTCACTCCTAAATTTACTGCAAGTTCTTTCAAATGTTATCAATATCCTCCAATAGTTTACTTACTATTTTTTTCTTTCTTGATTTACTTATAATTTTCAGCCACACAAGATTTAGGGATGAAAACAGTAGTAACTACACAATAAAACAAAAGTTTAAAAATTCCAAAATCTAGGTTAGTTTTTAGCTTTCTCATTTTACATGTGGAAAAGTAAAAGCCCCTTTGAAGAGTTCGTCAATGAAATAAACTCAGAAACCCAAGTTTTCTCAAATAAAGTTAAAACATCCATGTTGACAAATCTAAAACATCGAGCGGGTTTTGTGATCAGTGGGGTGCCCTCTGCATCCCCACCTGTTGCCAGTGGAAGTGGGCTTCTTGGGGTGCCGTGGGAATAAGAATTTCCGGAAGCCCCCACAGGAAGATGAGGTATTTTGGGAAGCTTTATTGAAGAGGTAACATTAAGGGAGTTTTCCTTCAGGGTTCCACCTCCTTCCATCCCACCATGGAAAAGTCCTATTTTGTCTACAGCAGGACTCAAATGAAAGCCACTGTCCAGAGTTTCCGCTCCATATTAAGGTCCAATCCAGTCTAGCCTTTGGCTAGATTAGCTTGTGTTCCCAACTGCAGTCCATTGCATGTGGGGTCTTCATGGCCATGGGCTATGTGACTTCTAGTGCCACATGGGAGGCTAGTGCAGTTCATGGAGCAAGTGAGTACAAGGGCAAGCAAGCAAGAGGAACAAGACAGAGAGATAATTCTTTGGGGATTTTAACTAGGATCTTATCCAATGAATGCTTCAGGATTTCGCTTGCTTGCAGTGGCTCCACCCTCCTAGCCAATCCATGGCTCCCCAGTGTAGGTAGCTAGTTACTAACATAAAGAAGAAAGCAAAGAGGAATCAAAGAATCTTAAACTGGGAAGCCAAAGAAGGTAGCAGAACAGCACTCCATCCAGTTTACTGGTAAACAGACTCATTCGCACACCCCAGGAAACTGCAGCAAAGGATTCTTTATCCTGGGGAGAGGAAGAAATTTCTCTGCTGGGCACATGCACAGTAGAAACTAGATGACATAATGGAACTTTTGGACATGTGCAGTGAGAGTCAGGGTGCTGAAAGAGAGGGACAGGGGCTAGCCCTGAACAATCATGAAAATATTCGGATTGGATAGAGGGCATGAAACCCCAGAAGAATTTGCTGGGAGGAGGGCCCAGTCCAGGCTGGGGGAAAGTTAGAAATGTGGGTTGGATCGTTTGAATGGTGCTTTGTTGTTTACCTGAATTTAGAAGATATACGGAGGATTAACAAATAAGGGGCGGCAGTGCTTTAGTGCCTGCCCACCCACCACATCCCTGAGGTTTATTATTCCCCTTAACTCACAGTAAAATCTTTCCATCACATTTAAACTTCATGCATGTGCCTTTGAAATTCTTTTCTCACAATACCGCAAAAGAACTCATTTTTCACCGGCAACACTAGCATTTATAGAGTATACAATTTCTATCTACATTTTAGAATTAATATATTAATTTTGTGTTAGTAAACAAATGTTATATTTTAAGTCAAGAAGAAATTGTTATGATTACAGAGATTTTTTTTTTTTACATTTACTTGGTCATTACATTTTTGTCCTTGCTCTACAGGCTATCCCTTTAAACATTTTTACTACTGCAGTAGGATATCAGTGTAATTAGGCAGTCTTATGAAGGTTGTGATTCTGAAATTTGTCAATGAATACCTAAAGTTTTTTTTTTTTTTTACCAGAAATGCATTTATGAAAATTTCTTCTCTCTTTCTTTCCATGACTCCACTCTCTTTGCTATTTTTCTGGGGCACCGGCCCTGGCTACCTTCTCTCCTCACTCTGTCAAGTCTGAGTGGCCTTAACCATTCCATGTTTTACATCCCCTGTCACATGTGTACTGTTATCTTCCACCCAGATCTCCTTCCTGTGCATGGAACCCATATATGGCAGACTGTACTTCTGAAAATGAAAAGGGTTTTGGAGTTAAGAAGATGTTTGTTTTATTCTATTTATTTCTCACCTGGGTGCCTTTAAACAGGCTTGTGCTCTCTCATCATTTTCTTCTTATTTAAAGTGAGGCTATTATTTCTTACCTAAATATGGTTTGGTTACATATTAGATAATGTAACCCATGAGAATTGGCCAATAGTAAATCTGATGGGCAATAGATAATTAGTAAGTCACAGTGATTGTGATCATTAACTTTGTGACTTATAACAGACCTAGAATATAGAGAGGAAGAAGTAGGAGTCTATTTGAAACTTACCAAGGAAAACTATTGACTTTTGTTTTTGTGTATCTACAAATCATGGGATTCTGGCCCGATTGACTAGTATAGATCTTAGGCGTTATTGATTTGGAAGTCTCAAACAGAGGCATTTGCACTTCAGTATGGGACACCTGAAATATGGAGATGGAGAATGCATTTCTGGTTGCCACAGTGACAGGGGTATGTGTGCTACTAGCATTTAATAAGGACTGTCTGGGAGTGGGGGCAGGAATGTTCTGCAATGAGGATACTTTCACCAACTAAGAATACCAGTAGCACCCCCGAGGAGATAATCCCATGGACTCCCACTCCCTCAGCCATGGCTGGTCAGTGTGAGGGCCCAGGGAATGAAGAGTGACTTTGAGGACCACCCTCCAAGCATAAACTTGCATCAAGATCCATTGAGCTAGCTTAGTGCTTATCCCAGCCCTCTCAGGCCTTCTCTCGACCGGGGACTTATTAGCCAAGTCTCTGAAAGAGTATGTGGAAGAATGTGATAAGCTCGCTCTTCTAAGGAGCACGCAGGGGGAGTAAATGCCTACCGGGTTAAGAGGGATTTAGGTCAGCTCTACAAAGAATGACTTGATTACCAGTGTTGTCAAAACTCAGGCATAGGTTACAAATGAAAGCGTTTAAATCTCCTTTGGAGGATATTAAGAACCGGATTACCCCTCATATTGGAAATGTTGTGGATATAATCCTGTCTAGAAGCAGAAAGTAGATAAGAAGGTAGTCTCAAATGGCCCCTTCTAGTGCTGATGTATGAACACCAAGGGGCTAGAGAGCATTGTGGGAAAATATCTTCTGGCTCTTGCTATTGTTCCTTCATCACTCCCATCTCTCCCTTTACAAGCCCCAGACCTAAGAGAGCCCACTTTGCTCTTGAGGGTGACCACACTTATTATATACTTCCCCTAAATAATCCTAGCTCCAATTAGTGAGAAAGAATATAATGATAACTCATTACTTTTCAGTACATGCTGTTATATAGCCAAATAATATTATAGATTGTGTATACAGGGAAGATTATTTATGTAAACATTAATCCATGTTAATGGTTCCTAGGCTATTTCTGGCAGTTGAAAGGCCCTGGGGAACTGTAATCACCTCATTATTTTTCAGGTGGTATGGCACAGTCATCCAGAACGGACTGTGATAACTTATGGTTTGAAAAGTAATGAAATGGCACATTCTAGTGATTTTTTGCTTTATGTCTGTGTTTGTGTAAAATACAAAGATAGATGAAAGGAAATCTCAGTCCAAATATTTTCTTTTGATTTGGTTTGTTTAATGTCTAATCATCAGTATGACTGATTTTCTCATTGGTTGCTGAACTAAGCTGACCATGTTGACATTGTTGAGTTGTTTTCTTGGTTAATTGCTTCTGGGGTCAGCAACATATAGACAGAACTGACACATCTGGGCCCTGGGGCCCAGCATCCTTCTGGTTTTATTAGAATGAAAGCACCTTATCTCTGAGCACAGTTTCCCATCATCGGTATTGCTACCCAGGTTATAACAGGTCCACTGTATTGCTTCCAATTGCTGGCTATGCTACCTCCTGCTTGTCTTTTATAAGCACTAATAAAAGAATAGGATTTACTGTTTGGAAATTATTTGCCCTTCGCTTTCTCATGATGACTTTGTGATTGTGAGGACTCTATGTATTTGAAAGGATCTCTCTTTAATACAAACTGTAAAAAGTGTGTGTCTGTTAGGTAGTGCTGTGCTCATTTAAGATTGTAATAACTTTCATATGTAGAACTTACTTAATATTGATATATAAACCTTTGAATGTCCGAATCATTGATTCATCCACCTAACAAATATTTACTAAAAGCATGATATGTTCCAGGCATTGGGCTAGATGCTGGGAATTGAGGGATGAGAAAGATTTGGTTCCTGAATCCTAAAAGTTCAGTCTACTGGGGCAGATAGACATGTAAACAATTAGAGTACAGTGTGGTAAGTGCTATCATATCAATCTGTAAAAGGTACTAGCAGTGGTTCTCAACCTGTGGGTCGCGACCCCTTTGGCGGCCGAACGACCCTTCCACAGGGGTCGCCTCAGACCATCCTGCATATCAGATATTTACATTACGATTCATAACAGTAGCAACATTACAGTTATGAAGTAGCAACGAAAATAATTTTATGGTTGGGTCACAACATGAGGAACTGTATTTAAAGGGCAGAAGGTTGAGAACCACTGTCCTAGAGAATACAGAAGCAGGGATCCTGACTTTCCTGGGAAGAGAGGGTGGAGAGGAGAAAAAAGCCAAGAAGGAAGGGTGCAAAAAGGAGGTAAAATCTGTACTAAAATTTGAAGCGTAAAATTTCATAGAATTTCATGGTTGAGGGTAAAATAAGGTCAATGTGAATACATTTTACTCCTCATTATTAGTATAACATGTTTTTGTTTAGAAATTAAGCAGGAGCTCTGGCTGAGTAGCTCATTTGATTGGAGCATTGTCGCGATACTCCAAGGTGTTCAATCTCAGGTCAGGACACATACAAGAAGCAACCAATGAATGTATAAATAAGTGGGAGAACAAATCTCTCTCTCTCTCTCTCTCTCTCTCTCTCTCTCTCTCTCTTTCTCTCTCACTACCTTTCTCTTTCTAACATCAATAAACAAAAATAATTTTTAAAACATTAAACAGGAATAAGTGGATGAAATGTTCTTTAATGTAAAGTATTTTAGCTTGAACATTTAGTAGTTATTTTATTAGATTGGAGAATTAATTCACTTGGATTATTTATTTTGGTAGGAGGAAGAGGGATCTTTTAAAAAGTGGAAGAAAGTTCCTGCTTTGTATTTTTTGCAATGTTCTCTATACTTTAGAATTATAGATTCCAAAAATATACCAAGGAGATAACTCAAATGCTCCAGCAGCCATTTAATTATTTTTATAGTCATTCTGGTAACACGGTTAAAATCCATGTAATGAATCCACATAAACACTATAATTTGGGGAACTATCCCAAATGGCTAGGACTTCTTATTGATGAGGACTTTGGCATTTTATCACTCAAGAATCAATAGAAAAAAATCCAAGCATCCACTATATCTAATAAGTGTCTAAGAACTAAAAAAAAAATATGGGTTACTTTAGGTGTGTGTGTGTGTGTGTGTGTCTGTGTGTGTGTGTGTATACATATATATATATTTGTGTGTGTGTACTAGTATGTGTGTGTGTGTGTGTGTGTGTGTGTATAATGTTTTATATCCAAAAACAGTTAAGCCCTAGCCAGTTTGGCTCAGTGGATAGAGCGTCAGCCTGCAGACTCAAGGGTCCTGGGTTGGATTCCTGTCCAAGGCATGTACCTTGGTTGCGGGCACATCCCCAGTGGGGAGTGTGCAAGAGGCAGCTGATCGATGTTTCTCTCTCATCAATGTTTCTAACTCTCTATCCCTCTCCCTTCCTCTCTGTAAAAAAATCAATAAAATACATTAAAAAAATAAAAGCAGTTAAAATCTTAAATTAGCACAGTCCTAACCAACCTAACCTAATCATGCTACTGGCATCAGTCTCTTCCGGGAGTTTATAAGTTACATTTGCTATTATTAGATATAGACATGAAGGAATTACTAGAAGGGCAAGGCAATAAAGAATAAATCATATACAAATTGTGTGACCATATTATTTATTATCAAAACCATGGCATTTGGGAGGAGTGGGTATATTAATAATTACACAAAAACAACAGGAATAATCCAAGGCTATCTTATGCAAACCTCATCAGCTTACAAAAGAATATAGTCCACCTACAAATGAATGACACAAAATAAAAACGTTTGGGCCCTAAGCGGTTTGGCTCAGTGGATAGAGCGTCGGCCTGCGGACTCAAGGGTCCCAGGTTCGATTCCTGTCAAGGGCATGTACCTTGGGTGCGGGCACATCCCCAGTAGGAGGTGTGCAGGAGGCAACTGATCGATGTTTCTCTCTCATCGATGTTTCTAACTCTCTATCCTTCTCCCTTCCTCTCTGTAAAAAATCAATAAAATATATTACAAAAAAAACTTTTGAGAAAAAGGAAAGATCACTGAGTGTAGACTGGGTAAAATGTTGATTGGCTAAAGGATGAGGAAACCTTTCATGCATGATTGGTATCATGAGCAAAAACATGGTCCATATTGCCACTCCAGGCTACTTTAGATCAGTTCGTTTTCCAATACCTGAACTTGAATATGACTTTGTCTTTTGCTCCTTTCTTTGGTTTTTGCCTTTGATGCCTGTGTCCTGATGTCACAGACCAGCCCTGCCTCCTAATATACCTCCAGGTCCCTTGACTCTGTACCAGACACAGTACTAGTCCCTCTCCTTGACTGTGAGGGATAATCTGACAGTGTTTAGGCAACTCAACTAACATCTCTAGATGTCATATTTCTCGTTTGTACAACAGGAGAATTGGAATAGATGATGTCATATGTGACAAGACTCTTCTTTCTAATAGAAGAATCCCCAGTAAATCCATAATTACTCCTACAGAAAGATTTCCTATCTCAGACAAAAATACGTGAGGATACGAGTGTTAACCACCAAACATGCAGTCATGTCTATAATATGTTAGACATAGTTATTGGCTGATAAATGCCTGTTTTATTGATGAAGCAAATATAACTTATTATACAAACCATAGCATTTGAAGAAGGAGTGCACTATATTGCATATAGTGGATGCTTGAATTTTTTTCTATTGATGATTGAGTGACAAGATGCCAAATTCCACATAACTACGTGCCTAACTCATTTATACTATTTTTCTTAAACACTGCACTTATTAAATGATGCTTCCATTTAAAAAATCTTTCTTTAATTGAAAAATTAGAAAGCATATAAAAGTCACTTTAACATTTGCCACTTAAAATTTATTTGTAAATGTAACTTGGTACTATAAAATATAGACAAATAGATAGTCATCCAAACATTTATATATGTTTTCACACATACATATGACTTATACTATAATGTATGAAGAGACACAGTAGAGCCAGGTCAATACAACTGATAAAGAATAGCACACATGGATAGCAAAAGGACATGACTTTGATATTTATAACTATACTGAAAAATATGTTTTATTTAGGGTAGGTGCAGGGAAGGATAATATTTTTTCATAAAGCTCACGCTATATTTTTCTGTTAATCTGCTACTTTTAAAGAAAAGATGAAAATGGGAGAGAAGAAGGGATAGAGTTATAAGAAGTTGAATAAAAGTTGAGAAATTTTCTCTAATCCCAGTTTTGTTGCCTTAAACCTGGATAAATTATATTAAAGCAGCTAAAATAAAAGCCCCAGTCCATTAGGTCCCCTATTTTGAGTACTACAGAGCATAAAACGTTGAAGCAAGAGAATGTTTTATTTGTTTAGTAAGAAAATGTCTCAATGTACTTGGCAAGAAAGCAGCTGTTACTTACATATTCATTATTGCAGTGGTTGTCATTATTCTAAACAGACAAACATAAAATTAAAATGCACTGACTCTACTATGGCTGAGGAGCTCAGTTAGTTAAGAGCATCCTCCCCATACACCAACGTTGGGGATTCTATCCCAGGTCAGGGCACATACAAGATGCAACCAATGAATGCATAAATAAGTGGAACAACAACTTGACTCTCTCTCTCTCTCTCTCTTCTCTTCCCCCCCCCCCTCAAATAAGTAAGTAAGTAAGTAAATAATTTAAAATGCACCAGTTCTAGCACTTGTATAATATCTATGTTCATCACAGAACCACATTTCTCTAAGGATGCTTACTAGGCATGATCAGGAAGAATGTAATATGCCTGCCTTGTAAAACAAAGAAAGAAAGAAAGAAAAAGACCTGTGTTTTTGTTTGTTTGTTTGTTTGTTTTATTGCACTGGAAAAATGCAGCCTATGTGTTAAACTAAATTGTGGGACATAGGATTGGGACCAAGCAATTTCTGTGGCTCCCTTCAAATCGTGTTTAGCATTTAGCTTCAATGACCACACAGGTACACACTTTACAAGCTAAAAGATGGTCTTAGAGAATAATTTATTTTGCAAGTTGGCTTTTCCAATAAAACAGTACTTCAAAATGAAGAGTAATTCCTGGAGTATATACAGAATAACAAGCACTCTATAAATGGGGTGGCTTCCGAAATTAGAAAAGGCCTGCATCACCAAGAAAGTAGTGCGAGAATCTAAACAGTCGTATTTGTTCAAGTCTTGAGCATTGGTTTTATTTTGTTTTGGGTTGTTTTTATTCTGCTTTTATACCATCCTGCCATAGCAGAGGCAGCATATTATGAGGAGTTCATTTAACTTTATGTTTGCCTTAATGTGTTTCTATAATCGCATTATATCTTGTGTGACCTCAGAATCATTTGGAGGAGAAATTACCTCATTCTTTATAATAGGATTTTGTGAGAATATTACTTTTGTTTTCTAATTTTTTTAAAATTCTATCACGTATACTTCTTATTACCAAATACATGACATTGTTAGTGACATTCATTGCCCTTGCCCATTGCCAGCAGGTCACTGGTAGTTTAGATTCAGTGAGAACAATATCCTTAAAACTACTAACTAGTGTTCTATAATACACCATGTTCTTGATTCATATAGATTGTGGTTTATAAAACAATCTATAATTTGAAGAGGGCACTAGGTCAATGTGTATATAATACTAGTTGACTTACGGATGAATCCTATACTGATGTCTTCATGTACACCATTCACATATTCTGCACCTCTAATTAAACTTCATTTCCATTTGGAAAATAAGGATGATGATGGTTATAAACCCAGGGTTCTTTACAACCTATTGGAATTATGATTTATTTGTTGCTTGTCATGTATATCTAGTATCTTACAATTTATCAAGGAATTTCTCATTTCCTCATTTATGGGGAGGCACTATAGGAATTCTTAGGTAAGATTTCCTATATGTCTGCAGCATTGGAGCAAAACCATTCTTAGTTTTCTTTGATACTTTTAATTTCTGCATCTTGATGAAATAAACATGTGTAAAATCTAACCCAATAGTCTTTCTTCTCTCCCTCCTTCCTTTTTTCTTCCTCCAATCTGCTTGCATACATTAGCTTGTATTTCACTTTTTAAAATATATTTTTTATTGATTTCAGAGAGGAAGGGATAGGGAGAGAGAGATAGAAACATCGCTGATGAGAATCATTGATTTGTTGTCTCCTGCATGCTCCCTACTGGGGATTAAGCCTGCAACCTGGGCATGTGCCCTGACCAGAAATTGAACTGTGACCTCCTGGTTCATAGGTCGATGCTCAGCCACTGAGGTACATTGGCTGGGTTCATTCACTTTCTTACTTTCTCATTCTTTGTTACTATGCAAAATCACATATCCTCAAGAAAATCACCATAGCTCTAACGTTTGCACTGGCTTGAAAATGTCACTGGCTATTTTTATAATCTGGAAGTAGAATCAATTCCATGGATAAATTTGACTTGAGGGAACTAGTTACAAAAATAATGAGTGTGTCTTTCCAGCAATACTGAATTTAACTATTAGGTCAAACGTACCGACTGACAGCCATCTAAAGTTTTACGGCTTTTTGACCCAACTTGGATACTTGCTAAAATAAATTTCTACAAAAGATTAAAGTAATGATGTGTCAGTTCAATCTGTTCGGCGAGAGCAAACTTTGCCCTATTTTTTTCATCCTTATTCAAATTGTAAACATGATTACTGTACTTCCTAAGAAGCTATTCATACTTCAGGAACATGCCAAATCATTTACTTTATTCCTCTAGACCTTTCCATGTACATATTTAAGACACAGTTCTGAACTTATAGGAATCACATTGGATAAACTCTGTTAACTGCCTATGATCTTTTAAAAATTTCCCCTTTAGACCTTTGCATCTAGTGGTTGTATATAATCTCTTTTCTAATTTTGTTGATTTTTACTTTCTATTGCTATATTTGACAGTTTAGTTAGTTCATTAATATGTTTGTCTTCCAGGATATTGAAGATAAAATTGTGCATGCAATGTGACACAACAGAAAATATTTATTGGTGAGGCAGTGTGGAGGAAGGAATTCTGGCTATTTCAGGCAGAGAGAGAGAGCTATAACTCCCACCTTAGCTAGTTTTTTAACTTATTCAAACATCTTTTTTTCACCTCTAAAATGGGTGGAGCGCTTCTCAGAACTGGTGTCATAATCTGATTATATTAAGTAGATAAAGACACTTTCTAAAGGTGGGCCTATAGAAAGCAATTGCTATTGCAAGACTTGTAAGTTTTTAAATGTGTGAAGCAAAACAAACAAAATATCATTGTGATTTGGTATAATAGAAAAAAGGAATCCATTATACTCGCTCAAACTTAATTGTATTTTTTACAGAAATGAATTTTGTTTGCTTTTATATGAAGTATACACGCTTATTCCCAGTTCACCAAGTCATTGGCCAAGCTTTGCTACTGTGCCTGTTATGATTACTTCTAACCTCTCTCTCTTCATCATCCCAGAGTCATAAATTGCAAAGGTGAAACAAAAGGATTCTTGATTTACATTGATTAGACACTGATGAGGTAGACACATTTTAAGGTATAGAATACATGTATTTACCATGCTTTTAGCTACCAAATTTGGAATGTTTAGTTTTGTAGCATTGATTTGGGAGAATCTGGGACCTAACCCTAGTACCTCATACATAATATGCATGCCATAAATATTTGTTTTTGCTATTGATTATTTGAAGTTCCTTCCGTCTAGAGAAAATCCTGTTCTTTTCTGATTTAGGATCTGTCTACTTGATGCTGAAATGGTCTATTAACTGAACACTCTGCTGCACTACCCTGGATAATAAACATGCTTTTCTGTTTGGATGGATTTTTCATTTATTTCCAGTTGAATTGATGCTATGCAAAAAAAGTGCTCTCTTATGAACTTTTAACTTATAAGTTTAGGTTGATATATAAAATGTACAGCCCTGGATGATATGTCCCAATTGGCTGGAGTGTCCTCCCATGCACCAAAAGGTCAGCAGTCAATTCCCAGTCAGTGTACATACCTAGGTTTTGAGTTCAGTCCCAGTCAAGGAGGCAACCTACCGATGTATCGCTGTCATATCAATGTTTCCTCTCTCCCTTCCTCCCTCTCTAAATCAATAATAATGATAATAATAATGATAATAATAGTGCACATGGGTTCCAATTTCTCCACATACTTACCGTCACCCATTATTTATTTTAAAAAAAGAGAAAAAGTAAATACAATGTACATAGTATAGCAAAAGAACATTGACTGACCAATATATGGTGATGCTTGGCTGTTTTCATTTAAACCAGTATGTACTTTCTTAGTGTCTCCAAAGTACTGTGTTTGTACTTCATTTATAGGGCTTTTTTAATGGATAGTATTAACCACATTGTGTCCAGCAAGAACAAAATTACGAGCATTTGAAGCTACTGGTAAGAATATTTACACAATCCTGGTGGAAAATCATAATATAAATTGCAAAATGACTATGATGTCATTATATGTGTCAACTTGATTGGGCTATGGGGTATCCAGCTATTTGGTCAAACATTAGTCTGGGTGTGTCTGTGAGGATGTTTTGGGGCTCTTGTTCCACTTTCTTTTTTAAAAAATGTATTTTATTGATTTTTTACAGAGAAGAAGGGAGAGGGATAGAGAGTTAGAAACATCGATCAGCTGCCTTCTGCACACCCCCTACTGGGGATATGCCCACACCCGAGGTACATGCCCTTGACTGGAATCGACCCTGGGACCCCTGAGTCCGCAGGCCGAGGCTCTGTCCACTGAGCCAAACTGGTTAGGGCAATGTGAGGATGTTTTTGGATAAGATTAACATTTGCATTGGTAGCCACAGTAAAGCATATTGTCCTCCCTAATGTGAGTGGCCTTCATCCAATCAGTTAAATATCGAAAAGAATTAAAAAAGCTAACTTTCTCTCATGTAAGAGGAAACTCCTCCTGCCTGACTGTTTTGAACTGGGACATCAGTCTTTCCCTGCCTTTGGACCTGAGCTAAAGTATACGATCTTCTTGGGTCTCAAGTCTGTTGGCTTTCAGACCAGAACTTACACCTGGTTCTCCTAGTTCGTAGACTTGGGCTGGAACTACACATTCTCTCTACTGGGTCTCCAGCTTGCCAAATGCAGACTCTGGGACCTCTCTGTCTCCATAATTATGTGAACCCATTCCTTATAATAGACAAGCAAACTAATTTATTAATTAATTCTCAATTTGTAATCGTTTCTATAAAGGATCAAAAATGAAAAACACAATATGTGAAATTTGCACTGGAGTGTCCTGTGTATAACTGAAGGTGATAAATAATGAAGCAAAGTGATTGGTAAAAATTGAAAAGGAAAACTTTTGAAGATTAGTTTTGACAATAGATGTTTAGTAATCTAATTCAGAAGAAGACTAAACATTTATTGCAACCTTTCTTAGACTAACCATGGTAAAAGTAATTGATGAAAGTTGTTGCAAACCCCTAGATCTTTCCAACGATTCTGGTTTTGTTGGACTCTCACAACTTCCATTTATTAGTGAGGGGTCAGACAGACTTTACAAACTTTGGCATGCATCAGAATCATCTGAATAAGTTTTTAAATTTTGTTTTTGTTATTGATTTTAGAGAGAGAAGAAGAGAGAGGGAGAGAGAAACATCAATGTGAGAGAGAGGCATCGATCAGCTGCCTCCTGCATACCTCCTGCATGTGCCCTGACTGGGAATCAAACTGGTAGTTTTTTGGTGCATGGGATGATGCTCAACCACCTGAGCCACACTGGCCAGGGCTGAATAAAATTTTAAAATGCCATTTGTTTGGCCTCAACTCAGAGTTTCCGATTCAGTAGGGCTGGGGTGCGGCCCAACATTTTGCATGCCTGGTCTATGAGAACTACACTTTGAAAACCACTGTTCAATTTTAAGTATTTCCTAATACAACTTTCTCATCAATCATGGTCATTACATGCCTCAACAGGTTATATTTTGAGAGATGGAAGTAATATTTTGGAAGAAGAACCGTGGCTGAATGGGTATCCACAGACAGAAGACCATGCTGTCTGACGTTTCTCTCCTCTTGACTTCTTTAAACATGTAAAGGTTTGAAGGAACAATGGATATTGTTAATGGTGAAATGGCACCAGATGTTAGACCTTAGTCCCTGAGTTTTGGCTCAGAAACAATTCAGAGCCAAGATTCAAAAACAAGTGAAAATTTGTTTAGAAAGTTACAGAGGTAGGAGAAGGGAGACAGCTGGGGGTTGCATGGGCTCAGGAAACAAGTTACAGAGGAAAAAGAAGGGCTCTTGGAGATTAGGAGAAAGAAAATGTACCTGGGGAAGGAGAGGAGGAAAGGCTCTTCTGCAGCAGGGCTCCTCAAACTTTTTAAACAGGGGGCCAGTTCACTGTCCCTCAGACCGTTGGAGGGCCGGACTATAGTTTTAAAAAAACTATGAACAAATTCCTATGCACACTGCATATATCTTATTTTGATGTGAAAAAACAAAACGGGAACAAATACAATATTTGTATTTGCATGTGGCCCGTGGGCCGTAGTTTGAGGACCCCTGCTCCAGAGGCAGTGAGCCTGGGGAAAGAAGTGGGTGGGGGGAGCTGTGGATGTTCTGAGCGAGAGCGAGAACAGAGCAAGAGCGCACACTGTGTCCTTCATCTTTGGGGTTTTATCTGCAGGTCTCCGGGGAGGATCACAATAGACTATTCATCAGCTTATCAGCTTTCCTGGTGTGTCTCCTCAGGGTCATGGTTTTCACTAACGTGTTGGCATCAGGACAGGGGATCGTTATTCATCTTAGCTGGTCCTGATGTCAGCTATGGCGTTGGCCTGCCTGGCCTTGCGGCTTTTCTGGGCCTGGAGCGGAAACAGAACTGAGGCCTGGACGATATCTCTAGTTTAACCAAAATTCTGTCTCTGTGGTCAACTGACCCAGACTCAAGGCTTTCTTCTTAAGATTATTTGATGCGGCTCAGAACTTCATTGTCTTGAGGGCTTAATGCTTAAGAGAGCGGTTGTGCAAGGGCTTGTATGGGAGTTTTCTGAGGCTGTTCTCTGGCCCTCCTGTTTCCTTCTCTAACATCTACCACATGACTGGCAACATGCCAGGAGAGGAAAGGTCAGAGGAGGGTCCAAACAGCATGACCAGAGATATGAAAGGAAAGGTGATCTAAATTGCGTGATGAGCTGTATGCAAAGGGAGGGAAGGTTCCCCTGGGGGTGAGGTCCCAGTCCAGTCTGCCCATTGCTAGGCATCAGAAAGGTTCCACCCTGGTGACCTTTTGTATCTGGCCTATTGTTCCTCCTCTGCTCATGTCTGTCCAGCTGCCTACTATATCAGGGATTTCTGCAGAGTGAAAATGCATCTGGGAATTGCAAGCTGAAGTCACTTTGCACTTAAAAATAATTAGAATTATGAATCACTTTTTGTAATCTCTTCATAAATAGATAAGCCGCTTTTTATGCACAACTTCAGTTTATCCTCCCAATTAATGTCATCATGTAGAAATATAGAGGTAAAGCATGATGTCTTCGTTTTTATATCTCCTAGAGGTACTTCTAAGTGGGTTTTTTTTCACAATTTGGTTTTAAATAATCACAGACTTGGTAAAGAAAATCCAATCATTCTTTTTGTTATTAGTTCTAAACAGGGCATTTAGAATCTGAAAAACAGTAAACATCATATGGTTTTAGCTGTATTTACATTTCCTGGAGATACTTTCTTTATGCAATGCCAAATGATTTTTGTTAGCATTCATTTCTTTGGGGATTGATCATCGAGTTTATGGGTACTTCTATTCCGTGTTCCCTCCTTTTCCCCTTGGCTGGCTACAACAAACAAACAAAAGCAAAGCTCATAACAAGTGTGTTAACTGATTAGTTGAAATTGCTTATTGAAATGATATTTGGGGGGGCATGTCCATGAATTTCAGTCACACATGCGACTCTGCCTTTCTCTACCATAGAAAATTAAGAGTTGATTGTAATTATTTTATGCAGTATACATTTATTTTATTTTTTCGTGTTGTTCTGAGACACAGGATATATCCTTGAGGAGAAAAAAAGTCAGGTTATTGACTGTTTCCAAAGAAAGGAGACATAACTAAATATTGTTGTACAAGCCTGTGGAAGAAGCAAAGCATAGATTAAAAAAAAAAGTGCTGTCCCATTTCTGGAGAGGGAACATAAGCAAATTTGGAAATCATTATAACAGAGAACAAATCGGTCAAGTGCATGAGGATGACACTGGTAATACACTTGATAATCCTCCTCTACAAATACCCTTTCCTTTGTTTTGCTTTCTTTCATGTAATGTTCCCTAAATGTAGTCAGAATCAATTGATCAACATTAAAATGTATTAGAAAGTGCTGGTGTCATAGAAATAAAAAAGAAAACACTTTCTGCTTGCCTTTGTCTTCATCCATTCTGTGCTTCTTAAACCAATTGAATACATATTTGGAACCCGCTGACCTAAGTAAGCATTTGATAGTGTTTAATGATGGATTGGAATGTTCACAGACTTTCTGCGATTAGATGTCTTTTACTGAAAGGTTAGATAGCAGACAGAGCACTCCCCCCGCCGCCCCCCAAACATGTCTTAAAGGTACAGCTTTATCCCTAAAATATGCTCTGGTGTAAAAAATTGTCTCCATGGTCTTCAAGAGTTTATTCCATGTGTAGTGGATCTGCCTGTCTGATCATTCATGTTTCATAAAGAATGACAGGTCAGAAGTGTTAAGGGAACTAGTGTTAGTGGATATCACTAATATCAGTGTACTCTGAAGACCTCACTCCTAGTCATGACTTAGTTATTAGATGGGTGACCCTAGGCAAGGCAATACATTATATTGATTCTTCAGTTCACTCAGGTGCATCAACTAGCTTTTGGTTTCAATTGAAAAAGCAGTTTCAGATTCTTTCGAAAATCACCCTTTCAGAGTTGGTTGACCCCGTTTTGTTTTCTCTATCTCACTAAGCTTGTCATTACCCTATACTGCAACTTGCTTGGTTAGATGTCAGTCTTTCTCACTAAACTGTGACTTCCAAGAGGACATAGACCATATCTCTGTAATTCATTATTATGTCCCCAGCATTTAGAGCAATGCCTCGCATATGATAGGTGCTCAATAAATATTGGTTGAAGGAATGAATGAATGAGTGAACACATGACTTAGTAGAATAAAATGACTCTTTGCATATATAGGATGTTCCAAAAATGTAAGCACACACTATGAATAATTATAAAGGCAGTGCTTATTAAAATACATTTTATTTTCAAAATTGAGCCATCAGCTGTTAAATAGTAGCTACATTTTTGGGGATACCCTGTATTTCTTAGTATTTAACCCCAGATATGGAGTTTCTTTTTTCCTCTCCTATTACTTTGATAATAAGATTTTGATGAGACATATTGTTTGTTTCTTCTAGTTTCTTCTTTCTAACAGTTGTCAATAAATGTCAATTGTAAGGCCACTCAAATTCTCCAGCAGATTTTGCATTTGTTTTCAAGAGCTATATTTTTCTATATAAGCACAACAGCATAGGTATCAAGTAATCGTTAAAATCCAAACATACCTTTAAGATTATGAAGGCACTAAAAGTTTGGACCACTCTGGCTCCATTCCCCAGCCAGCTCTTCAATGCACAATGGAATAGCATGAAGTATATTAATAAAGCTTGAAATGTTTCTTCACCCTCTGCCCCACCTAGCTTCTTTCATTGCTTTGCTGCCTTTGACTTCTTTCCTGTTTCTGGACTTTGTTATCCACTGTTAAACAGTAACTGCCTCATATGTATAATGTTATCATATTACAAGTGATGGTTTTACTTCATATTTGAAAATTATATTTCTTTCAGGCTTTAATATAGCTTTAGAAAAAAGTAATTTGATACTATGTATTATAAACCTTAAAACTACTTTTAGTCATTAATTTTACTTCTAGGAATTTAAGGAAATAATCAGAAATATGGACAAAAATTTTACCAAGTTCATTGCAACACTACACTGAAATGAATACTAAGAGAGAAATGATTAAGTAGGATATATTTAGTAGTCTGCAGTGCTCAAAATCATACTTATGAAGAGATTTTATGCTTCAGAGGAATTTATATATAGTTTGATCATTTCTAAATATCAAATTACATTCATAGAATAAAGGCTAGAAGAATGAGTCATAGAGGGTCATATTCCTCTTAATATTTTTCATTATGAGGCTAGAGTATTCTTCAAATTATAAAAATTACTTTAAATAAAAATGCTTTAACTTTTAAGTATAGCTTAATTCAGTATTCCTTTCTTTTCCTTAGAACATACTAGTATATACTTATTTTTTACTTAGGCATTTATTGACAATTTTTAGAAAGAATAAACTAGAAGAAACAAATAGCTAATATGTCTCATTGAAAAAAATGTAGACATTAGAACACTAGCACTAATAATTCAGAGCAAAAGTTTGTTTTTTAAAATAGTGCATATATTATTTCAAAATAATTAAAAAATGTTAACAATCACATACTCAATATATATATCAAGAAAATTATTCAGATATAGAGAAAAATTAGTATATAAATCTCTTTATCTTAGAATTATCTCTGAAAGTAACAACCCTTTAAATTATGGATGAATATCTAAAATAAAATTAACATATACTCAATGACAATAGCAGTTATAGCTACTAGCAATATGAATAATGTTTTCAATTTTATAATTTATATGAATCAGTATTATAATTTAGTAAAATTTATGCTTAGGCAAAGATGAAAAGAAAACGGGAAAATTAAGACTCACAAAATGAAGTGTCAGTACTGTGTACTAGGTGTTGGCAACTACTGATAAAGAGAGAAGAATGGCTGGTTTGTGCCTGTGTATATATGTGTATTGACATGTGTGCATACATATGTAATGACTATATAAGTGTGGTTTCTCAGTAATTTATCAATATTCATGGTTTGGAAGGAGGGACAATGAACTGATAGACTCAGTGGTTAAATAGACACTCTGAAGTAGTCATGGCATATTTTGTTCTTCATGTTACAAATTGAAGCCTGTGAAATATAATCCCTGAAGTACACTGCTCATCCTAAGGTAGCTCCTGATGACTACTGCCG
>NW_006299390.1:5430859-5436004 GCF_000327345.1 Myotis davidii | reverse complement strand
ATCTCCAGAATTTATAGGAAACTCATACAACTTAACAAAAGGAAGATAAACAATCCAATAAAAAAATGGGCAACGGACCTAAATAGACACTTTACAAAAGAAGACATACAGAAGGCCAAGAGACATATAAAAACATGCTCAAAGTCACTAATCATCCAAAAGATGCAAATCAAAACAATAATGAGATACCATCTCACACCTGTCAGAATGTCTAGCATCAACAAATCAACAAAAAACAAGTGCTGGCGAGGATGTGGAGGAAAAAAACCCCTCATACACTGCTAGTGGGAATACAGACTGTTGCAGCCGCTGTGGAGAACAGTATAGAGTTTCCTCAAAAACTAAAAATGGAACTTCCATTTGACCCTGTGATCCCACTTATAGGAATATATCCCAAGAAACCAGAAACACCAATCAGAAAGGGTATATGCACCCCTATGTTCATAGCAGTACCATAGCTAAGATTTGGAAACAGCCTAAGTGCCCATCAGCAAATGAGTGGATGAGAAAACTGTGGTTCATCTACACAATGGAATACTACGCTACTATGAAAAAGAAGAATTTCGTACCATTTGCAACAGCATGGATGGAACTGGATGCAAAAGTGAAATAAGCCAGTCAGAGAAAGATAAATATCACATGATCTAACTCATTTGCAGATTATAATGGACAACATAACTGGTGAACAATAACAGATCAAGAGACAGAGAAGCATCGATCAGACTATCAAACTTCAGAGGGAAGGTAAGGGAGGGTTGGGGTAAAGGGAAGAGATCAACCAAAGTACTTGTATGCATGCATATAAGCCCAACCAATGGACACAGACACCAGGGGGGTGAGGGCATGAGTCGAGGAGGGGGGTCTTATTTTACACACCTGTAAAAAATGTGATGGTAAACTTTCTTCACAAATACAAATGAAATAATGTATAAAGTGCTTCACACGTACTGTTGTTGCTACTGAGAAGGAGAAGGAAGAAGATCTAGTAAGTGAGATTAGAGGTTAAGAAAGAGAGAGAAGAGAGGATTGGACACTGTCACAGAATCCATAAGAAAAGAGAGTCTCAAGAAGTGAGTGTCAGCAGCTTTGGGTACTATATTTGCAAGTCATCGGTCTCCTCTGTGAGTGCTACTTCAATAAACACTAAACTTAGTTATCTAGATCTCAGGTTGAAAAAATGAGCAGGCAGTTAGAAAATGGAAATAGTGGATA
Organism: Myotis davidii; assembly: GCF_000327345.1. NCBI lineage: Eukaryota > Metazoa > Chordata > Mammalia > Chiroptera > Vespertilionidae > Myotis > Myotis davidii. The sequence continues at coordinate 5,434,792 of NW_006299390.1, read as the reverse complement.
TTTTCAAAAATACATATCTGCATATATGCATATGATGAGAGAACTACAGTGTGTGTGTGTGGGGGGGGGAGTAAATTAATATATTTTAAGTAAAGTTATCATGGGAAAATATCCTAGATAACCAAACTATTCAATTTCATCCAATATTTGGATATTGAATACACTTATTTTTCTTCGGTAGGTTAGAAAAACTGCTCCCAATATTATCATCATTTGTGCATATTATCTCATTACTACTTAAACTCCTTTTTCTTTCTTTTCTTCTTTTTGAGACAGTTGCTTACTTTTGAATCTACAATCTCCTGTGAACATTATTTAATATTTAACTTAATTGAGCTTTTATCACTTCATTTTCTTCTGATATCAGTTGCTTTCCTTTTAAAATCTTCTATAATTCAAGTTAATATATCCATGAGAAGCACTATAAATTAATCAGTTCAAATGAGTTCAAGAGTAACCCCCATTTTCTTAAAAATTATACTATTTTAAAATATGTCAATATTGGCAAATTGAGGAGGTATACTTGACACAAATGAAAAGAGTAGTTGTTGAATATGGCATCCAGTTAACATTTTTTCAATTAAACTTTACATTTTGAGATAATTTAGATTCACATGCAGTTTTAAGACATAATACATGGAGCTTCCATTTATCTTATACTCAGTCCCACAAAGAGAACATCTAGTAAAACAGTATTACAGTATCACAACCAGGATATTGATATTGTCAAAGTCAAGATAGGAAGATAGGGACATTTCCTTCACCGCAAAGATGCATTTTGTAGCCACCACATTGCCTCCCACCCACATCCCCATCTTTACCCTTGGCAACCAGTAATCTGTTCTCCACTTCTATAATATTGTCCTTTTAAGAATGTCATGTAAATGGAATCAGAGTATGTAACCTTTTGGGATGGGCTTTTTTCACTCAGCATAATTCTTTGGCAATTCCTCCAGTTTGTTGCATGTTTTAGTAGCTTATTCTTTTCATTGCTAATTAGTATTTCATGGTATGGGTGTTCCATTGTTTGTTTAGCCATTCACTACTTAAGGACAGACATCTGGGTTGCTTCTAGTTTGGGACTATTACAAGTTAAGCTGCTATAAACATTCATGTGCAAGCCTTTGAGTGAACACAACTTTTCATATCTCTGGGATAAATGCCCAGGATTGCAATTGTTGAGTTGTATGGTAGTTGTTTATTTAGCTTTTTAAAGAAACTGCCAAATTATTTTCCAGGGGGACTGAACCATTTTACATTCCACCATCAACCTATGCGTGAGTGATCTAGTTTTTCAACATCCTCATCATAATTTTGTGTTGTTGCTATGTTTTACTAGTATTATCACTGTGATAGGTGAGTAGTAACATTTTATTGTGGTATTCATTTGCATTTGTGTAATTGCTAATGACTTTGAACATCTTTTCATGTACAGTTGCCATCTGTATATCTTTTAGGGTAAAATGTCTCTTTCTATCAGTGGCCCATTGTATAATTGAATTATTTAATTTATGTTTCCCTGTAAGTCTTGAGTTCTTTATTTTTCTAGAAGCTAGTCCTTTGCCATCTGTGTGATTTGCAAGTATTTTCTCAGTCTGTACTTTGTCCTTTCATGCTCTCAACAGGGTCTTTCATGGAGCAACTGATTCTCATTTTTGGAATCTAGTTTATCATGTTTTTCCTTCTATGGGTTGTTTTTGGTGTGAAGTCTAAGAACTCTTTGGCTAAGCCCTAGATGTCAAAGGTTTTCTCCTAATAGGTTTATAGTTGCACTTTACATTTAAGTCTACAATCCATTTTGAGTTAATTTTTGTAAAATGTGTGAAGTGTAGGTTGAGAATCATTTTTATTTATTTATGCGTATGTATGATTTATTGCTCAAGCGCCACTTGTTGAAAAGCTGTCTTTCTTCCATGTAACTGCTTCTGTGCCTTTGTCAGAAACCAGCTGGGAATATTAGTGCTCCGTTTATCTTGTTCAAATTCCAGTACTTGATGGAGTCTGTATGTGAAAGAAGAGGCATTCCTATCACTCGTTGTCTTGAAAGGGAGCAGTAGAAAAGTAAAGATAAAGGATATTAAAACCAAAATGCATATCCTCATTGTAGTTGTGACTCAAAATATATACATGTATATACAAATATCTATATATATAAAAGCCAAGGTACTGGAATGACCAGATCGACCAGTCGAGCACTGCCACTGGCCAAACTGCCCGATTGGAGATGGGGACAGCTGGCCAACCTCCCGTGGCCCTTTCCCCTGCTGGTCCGGTCCCCAATTGCCCCCCCCCACCCTGATTGGGGATGAGGCCTGCTGACCTCTCATGGCCTCTTCCCTGCCCTCCCCCGCCCTCAGCAGTCCAGCCCCCACTGGGCCCTGATTGGGGCCAGGAACAGCCGGCCGACCACCCATGTCCCCTCCCCCTGGCCAGACGCCACCCGTGCATGAACTTGTGCACCGGGCCTCTAGTATACAGATAATTACAAACCAAAGTAGCAATATGTGCACACTTAGAGTTTCCCAAAATGTGTTAACTAGAATTAGTGCCATGCGTTAGTATCATCTGCTCTGTAGGGGAGAAGGAGGTACTGAAATAGACTTGGGAAGTGTTAGTGTGAATATATTTAAACAAAAATTTTGGTCACAAAATGTTTCAAAGCTTTGAATTGATAAATTTATATTATGACTCTTAAGAAAACACAACATTCCCCAAATTTTACTGGGTATGTAATTGCATAAAGCATCTTGTGGGACTAGTTTATTCAAGACATTGGATTATGAGGTGTCACTATTATCTATCTATGTATCCGTATTATAGAGTGTTTAATAAGTGCCAGATATTATTTTAGGCAATTTAAATTTATTACCCCATTTAATCTTCATAACACTATGAGGATAGTGATATGTTGTTAGGACAGTTGTACAGGTCAAAAAACCGAAGCACATAAAGATTAAGTAACTTTCCAAGGTCACCTAAATAATAAGTGACAAAGCCAGGATTTGTACTCTGTAGTCTGGCTCAAGAGTTCATGTTCTTCACTCTGTGATGACATGCAAATTAACTACTATTGATCCTAACTACTATTAATCCTATTGATTCTAGAGATTCAGGATAATTTTAAACTTTCTGATTGACCAATTAGTTCTTTCTGGTTTTGACCTTGTTGCTAAAAACTATTAGTTTGCTTTCTCAGCTGAACATTTTCTTACAATTTTCAGTGATCATTGTGAAGAACAATACTCATTATCTAGTACTTCCTCAGTTATTTTACAACTACTTATTGAACATGCTCTAATAGATGCTAGAAGTACAAAAATTCCAGGAGTACAAAAATAAATAAGAGGAAAATTTTGACCTCAAAGTGCTAAGTGAGGATGGCCAGGAGATGGGGAAAGATTCAGATACTGAGCTAGATTGGACATTCTGTATCCTTGACAGTACTTCATTGAATAAATTTTTGCCTTACTATTTGCCACCTAAAGTCAAGCTCAATGTAAATATGGTTAATTGACAATTTCAGTGAATTGACAGTGGTCATGGAACACATTGGCTAAGAATGAAGACAAATTCATGATATGTATTTATAGAATTTAAAGAAGTTGATGAATGTGGACATATATATAATCTCTAAATATATCTTTTTAAAAGGTGACTCAGTTGGTTGGAGCATCCTCCCATACACCAGAAAGGTTTTGGGTTCTATCCCCAGCTGGGGCACATCAAAAGGCAATTGATTTATGTTTCTTTTTTTAGTTTTTAATCTTTATTATTGAGATTATTACAAATGTCCCTCTTCCACCCAGTTTCCATGCCCCCCCCACCAGCCCCTCATCACCCTATTGTCTGTGTCCATAGGTAATGCATACATGCATATAAGATCTTTGTCTAATCTCTTCCCACACAACCCCACACCCTGTTTCCTCTGAAAAT
>NW_006299390.1:5427481-5430693 GCF_000327345.1 Myotis davidii | reverse complement strand
TCTCTTGCTGCTTTTAAGGTTCTCTGTCTTTTGCCCTTGGCATTTTAATTATGATGTGTCTTGGTGTGGTCCTTTTTAAGTTCCTCTTGTTTGGGGTTCTCTGTGCTTCCTGGGCTTGTAAGTCTATTTCTTTCACCAGGTAGGGGGAGTTTTCTGTCATTATTTTTTCAATTAAGTTGTCAATATCTGGCTCTCTCTCTTCTTCTGGCAGTCCCATACTGTATTTTTCTGTGTATAAGATGCTTTTTTTTCTACAATGATTAAAGTGAAAATCAAGGGACATCTTATACATGAAAGTCAGCCAAAGGAAGGAGCCACACAGGTGCGTAGCTGCCCATACTTTGTCAAACAGGCTTCCTCCAATCATGAGCCTTAGTGTTACTGACATCAGCTGATTCTGTAATTGGGGGTGGAGGTGGAGAGGGGGCAGATGCAACAGAGACCTGAGTGTTCTGAGCCCATAAAGATGTCAAAAAATAAAAAGATAAATACCAGTAAGCAATTGTCTTATTCTGCAAAATTCAAGAGAATGCAATAAGCTATGCAAAAGAGCAAAAGAGCTGCAGAGAGAGAATTTGGACCTCCTCCCAATGAGTGTATTATCAGACAGTGGAGAAAACAGGAAGATCAACTCCTTAAGATGCCAAAAAAGAAGAAGGCCTTAAGAGGAAAACCAGTAAAGTGGACAAACTTGCAGCAGTGCCAGAGTGGCTTATGTGTGTCAACCAAGCTTATTCAGTTTCAGGCAAGAATTTTTGAAAGCGAACTGAACATTGTTGATTTTACATGAAAGGCAAAATTGTGCTTCAATTTCATGAGAAGGGTTGGCCATGAGAGCACAAACAAATTTAGCTCAGAAAATGCCACCAGTTTATGAGGATGATCTCACATATATAAACAGTGACTCAGAAGACTGCAGTGATACAATAAAAATTGAAGAAATTGATATGTTTGGAATTAGTAGTGATGAAGAAGAAAGCAGTAATGCAACAGAGGCTGAATAAAGTGATATACTGCATAATATCATAGTACTGGTATGTAAACATTACTTGCAGTAATTACTAAATAAAAATGTGTTCTGTTTTATGTTTAAAATATTGATTTCTTAATTTTGGGTTGGAAAAGTTGGGGGCGTGTTATACATGGGGGCATCTTATACATGGAAAAATGTGGTAATTTGGATGTTGGTAAGGTTGAAGTTGTCTCAGAGGCTCCTTACACTATCTTCATATTTTTGGATTTTTTTTTTCTTTTTGCTTTTCTGGTTGGGTGATTTTGCTTCCTCATATTTCAAATAGTTGATTTGATTCTCAGAATCCTCTACTCTACTGTTGAATCCCTGTATATTATTCTTCATTTCAATCAGTGTATGCTTAATTTCTGACTGGTCCTTTTCCATTTTGGGGGCATTCTCACTCAGATCCTTGAAAGTCTCACTATGTCCCTTTGAGGTTTCTAGAAGATTCTTGAGTAACCTTATAACTGTGGCTTTGAACTGTATATCCAGTAGTTTGCTTTCTTCCATTTCTTTCATTTGTGACATGTTTCTTTGTCTCCATGATTTGGCTGCTTTCCTGGGTTTGTTTCTGTTTATTGGGTAGAGCTGCTAAGTCTCCCTGAGTTGATAGAGTAGCCTTGTGTATTAGATAGAGTAGCCTTGTGTATAAGGTCCAGTGGCTCAGCTTCCTCAATCACCTGAGGTGGTCATTCTAGGTGCATCCCTTCATGGGCTGTGTGCACAGTCTTGTTGTAGTTGAGCCTTGATTGCTGTTGGTGTCACTGGGAGGAATTGATCTCCTGGCCCAGTGGTCAGCAAACTGCGTCTCGCGAGCCACATGCGGCTCTTTGACCCCTTGAGTGTGGTTCTTCCACAAAATACCAGGTGTGGGCACGCATGTACAGTGCAATTGAAACTTTGTGGTGAGCGGCAGTTTGCTGACCACTGTCCTGGCCAATTGGCTATGGGGACCAGCTGGAACTACAGTGGGAGAGCTGCTGTGCAGGAGACACCTTTATGGAGCAGGGCTTGATACAGTGGGGCTTTGATGCTCACTGGGTCTGCCCCTTAAGAGTGTCACTTATGTATGCGAAGAGTTGTAATCTGGTATGGCCTGACACTGACCACTGGGTACACTGGCTCTTGGGTCTCCAGGGAAGTGTAAAGTCAGCCACTGCCCCGGGGCCATGCAGCAGGCGCTACAGCAAAATCTGAATATTTCTCCTCTTTGTATTCGGGTTTGTAAGTGCCTAGATGAGGCCCAGGTGTGAAGCAAGGCAGGCTGTGCTGGTGCCAGGTCTTGGGCCTTTTATTGATAGGTTTGGGGCTTCCTGACCCAGCTGCAGCTTGTTTGACAGGTTTTAGCCTGAGAAAGGACAGGCCATTCATAAGCAAAAGCAGCTGTGCACAGCTTGGGTGGTGTTATAAATTGGGTGGAGCGAGGTCTCAGGGAGCAAACAGAAATGGCTGCCAGTCAGCCCTGCAACTGGGGAGATCCCAGCGCGGAAACAATGACTGCTGCGACCACTCCTGTGTTCCTGCCCAGATGACAGACAGTCTAGTTTCTCCTCGTCTGTGCCTGTTTTCCCAGAGCCTCACCCAGCACTGGAGCTCAGAGGAAGCAGGAGTTTGTAAGTTCAGTTCATGGTGTGGCCTTTTAAGAGAAGCAGCTGGGTCTCCAGCAGCCTCTGTGTCATGAGCCCCAATCCCCACTGGTTTTTATAGCCCATAGTTCTTCTTTTCCCAGCCTGTAGGGACTTCTTTTCCCAGTTCTGGGACTCTGGGTTTGGGGTCTGGTGTGGGTGGCCTCCGAAGAAGTGATATCCCGTTCTATTAAAACAGTGGCCCATGTAGGTGCCAGACCAACCATTCTGTGCCTCCACACCTCCTACCAATCTCAGTGTGCTTTCTTCTTCACTTCTCTAGTTGTAGGGCTTCCATTCAGCCAGCTTTCTGGCGGTTCTGAATGATGGCTGTTGTGTATTTTAGTTGTAATTTTGATGTGTTTGTGGGAGGCAGTGAATACAGGCATTTGCCTACACCGCTATCTGGGTTCTCCTAGGCTGTTTCTGATCTATGTTTCTCTCTTTCTCTAAAATCAATAATAATATATCTCAGGTGAGTATTTTAAAAAAGGGCAGAGCATATTAGGTGGTGGATATTAAGGGAATGAAAATAAAGTAAAAATAGTGTGAAGGAAACAATTTTGGTTGTT
>NW_006299390.1:5423916-5426145 GCF_000327345.1 Myotis davidii | reverse complement strand
CTTAAAAGATGATAGAGTGTTTTCTGAGCTTCATGAACTATGATAAAGGTGCCTTGTCAAGGATTGCTAAAAGACTACTCGCCAGAACTCCCTGAATCACCACTGAGAATGCATCTGTTTCTTGATTGTGTTTGAGTAGCTGCTTGGCAGTGTGAGGTGACACTATCTGGGTACAAAGGAACCAAGTGACTATTGTGTGTGTATTGTGCTTGTTAGCCAGACATCATCGTGTCACCCGAAACAGAATAGTATTTAGAGCTGAGCAAGGTTTAATTTTATTTCAGTATGCCCATATTCCTTATATCTTTTTGTTACATCTGAAATGATTAATAGCTAGCAGCCATCCTTAGTGAAGGGAGCACAAAGACTATGGCAGAATATCATTATTGACTTGGAATGACAAAGATATATTTTCATTATTACTGCCCATAAATATTTTAACAAAAAAAAACCACAATGTCCTCTCCACCTATGTACTCTCCGTATGTATTTTATGAAAGGCTCTTTCTCCTTTTGCTATTCACTCAAGAGGTAATCCCCGGTCAAACCGCCTGACTCCGAAAGCCTATTTTTGCCTGGTTTCAGTTCTTCTGGTTCATTTTCTTTGCCAACTCCCATGGAAATGACACATGGGGCATTTGTTTTTGGAGACCCTTCCAAAATGATGTTTTGTTTCTTACTTGTAGTCCCAGATGACTGTCTACCCCGTCTCTGAAATGATGGTTCAGACAATAGGAACATAGTCATTTTTATTATCGAGTGAATATATTAAGCCCATACAAATGGAGGCTCATCTTTTTTTAGTGTGTGCACCCGGAGTCACTTTTCTTGTGCTAATACCCAGGATCTCTCATGCAGTAGAATCAATGCTTACAATTGTTGGTCAAAATCCAAGTCCCAAAAGCAGTGTTCTCAACCTTCCTAATGCCGCGACCCTTTAATACAGTTCCTCATGTTGTGGTGACCCCCAATTTCATTGTTACAAATTGAACATAATTAAAGCATAGTGATTAATCACAAAAACAATATGTAATTATATATGTTTTCCGATGGTCTTAGGCGACCCCTGTGAAAGGGTCGTTCGACCACCAAAGGGGTCGCGGCCCACAGGTTGAGAACCACTGCCCTAAAGGAAAAAAGATGGAGACCTGGCATTCAAGAAGGAATGAAATTTAACCCTTACTGGGTTAATGACTTACCTGCTCCAGCCAGGCTAGGGCCTTCTAACTCTGTGTGTGGTTAGGGGCATTAGCATCACCTGAGAGCTTGTTAGAAACACACAAGCTTAGGCCGTGCCCAGATCTACTGATGAAAAACCTCATCTTAATGAGATCCTCAGGAGCCTCCTGTGCGCATCAGAATGAGAAAAGTGTTGGCATAAAGCATTTAAAAATACTTTCTCATTTAATCCTCGCAGCACTGTCACAGGGTTGGCATTATTATTTTCGTTCTACAAATGAGAACTATCAGGTCTAGGGAGAATAAAAAATTTACTCCATCCCAGAGGCTAACTGATTTCTTTTCTGTATACCACCGTCCCCATCTGTATGACATTATCCCAGTGACAATAATAATGACCATGCCAAAGTACAGGCCTTTAACAACCTCTGGATAATTTGACAGCTGGGTCGCTCCAACTTGCTGTGACCAAAAAAAACACACAAAAAAACCCCCGAAATTGTCAATTACTCTCCCTGCCAGGATTAGTATTAAAGAAAATAGTTTCATTATTTTTAGTCACACCTCTGTTTTGAACCCAATGGTATTAACTTCTTTAATTTGCAATTTAAAAAATTCACTTAGATTTCGATTTGAACAACTTCTAGCTGCTATCTTCACAAGTCAAATTCAGCCTCTGACATTGAAATTTTGCTATGGTGGTAGATGTTCCAAAAAGGTGCCGCTGAATCCAAAAGCAATTCTAAAAGTGGAGTTGTAAAGGAAAATTTTACTTTAGTAGTATGTTGGAATAAGTGTATTGACTCCTATGATGTAAATATTCATTTTCATGCTCATCTGACAGTTTCATTTTTAGATCTTTTAAAAAAATACAAAATTTTTTAAAAGTGTCTTTTTCCTTTTTGATCACAACTCACACATTCCCAAGAAAAAGGACCAGACATAAAACAGTAGAGATTAATGTTTTTTTCAACAAGTCTTTGAGGGAAATAGAACAAGCGCCACTACCTGACACAACGTTTAACAAGGTGCTCAAGATCAGCAAAGGGG
>NW_006299390.1:5421539-5423894 GCF_000327345.1 Myotis davidii | reverse complement strand
CAGACATAAAACAGTAGAGATTAATGTTTTTTTTCAACAAGTCTTTGAGGGAAGTAGAACAAGCACCACTACCTGACACAAAGTTTAACAAGGTGCTCCAGATCAGCAAGGGGCAGCCAGTCAGAATGTTCCAGCTAAAGGAAATGAATCACCATATTGGGCCTGGCCTGAACGCCTATTGACGTAGAACGTTGACATGTGTTAAGAGAATGAGTTTGCCAAACTCTAAGTCATGAGACTGGTCACCCGGGGTGAAAACTGTGTAAACCTGCAATGTATCAAATTTCAACAGCAAAATATTTTGACTGACATCAACAGACTTAAAACTATATAAAAACTATAGAGGCAACCATCAGGATTCCTGAAAAACAAAATAAATTTCACTATGTCTCTAAATTTTCAGAGTAGACAGGAATCAATTGGAATTCAATTGAAGAATTTCACTTTCAGATGATAAACCAAATCACTGATGATATCCAGAGATCAGTGGTACACAACTCTGGCTGATGGACATTGCAATCACCTGGGAAGCAATGACTGGGCACGAACCCCCCAATTCTGATGTGATTCATTGAGGTGTAGCTGCTGATTTTCTAATCTCCCCAGGTGATTCTAATGTACAACCATAATTGAGAGCTCCTACCCTAGATGGTGCCGAAATGAGTGATCGACTAGTGAAGGAAGATACAAGTTGTTGAAAGAAAATATTAAGGATTGAACATACTTCAGGTAATAGCTATTGTATCTTTGGAAGTAAGACTAATAAGACCTAGAATGTAAGCATGGTGTATAGAGAGCTCTTCTTTTCCTACTACTCTGATGTACTGAGCATTTTTAATTAGGAATTGAAGATAGTGAGGAAGCAATTATTTTATATTTAGTTTTTTCTATTACAAAGATGCTGTAGTGGACACCTTTGTGTATACATATTGGAGTCCTTGAGAAAATATCTGTGTGATTAATTCCTAGAGGTAGGATTATTCGATCAAAATATTTATACATTTTAAATGTTAATATTTCTTTATTGTCAACTGCCCATCAATGAGGTTCTGGTAATATATATCCAAGTAACATCAATTTCAACCTGTGTCTGATTATAAGGGTGGGATTGACTATGTAATAGAGACAGGAAATAACCAAGAATATATGACTTTAAGAAGGAAGAAGGTTTGAAGAGAAAGTAATAGTTTTGAAAAATAGAGAAAGGAAGGAAATGAGGTTATGTAAGAGTGATTGTTGGGCAGTGCTTAAGGTTGCTTTGAGCCTGTCATAAATTGTCAAATTTTCTTTCAAAAAGAAGTTGGCTGTTTTCTGTAGGCAAGGAACAGTAGTTAGACTCTACTATCTTTTTTCAACATTATATTTGGGATCTTCCATTATATTCTCCCATAGCTTAATAAAGGAATACTATTGTTATAGTAATGATTATATTGCTAGCATATTCAATAGAAAAAACATGTGCACAGGAGACATATAAAAATATTTATTGTAGCATTCTTTATAACAGTGAAATTTGAAAACAAAAATGTCATTGATTCTCATTAGTAGCAGATAAATAGATTGTGGTAAATATATGGTAGACTATTATGCACATGCATATATACATTTACAAAATTGCTGTCTTCCTATATAATAATTTTGACTTGTGTTAATGTAACATTACTCATCATAAACATTTTCACACCATAACATAATTATGAATGTTATTTTAATGTTACTTAGTACTTCATTTTATTTATTATCATCCTTTAAGCCTCCAGAGTGGAAAAAGATTACAACAATCACCTGAGTATATCCCAAAATTTAATAAATATTAATATTTTTCTGTCTTTGCTCAGAGTTTTAAAAAATATTTTATTTATTTTCTACAGAGAATAGGGGAGAAGGATAGAGAGTTAGAAACATCAATGAAAGAGTTGCCTACTGCACACCCCCCACTTGGGATGTGCCCACAACCAAGGTACATGCCCTTGACCGGAATCTTACCTGGGAACCTTTCAGTCCACAGGCCGACGCTCTATCCATGAGCCAAACCAGTCAGGGCAGATCTTTTTATTTTTAATAAAACATTGCAGATGCAGTTGAATCTCCTTCATTATACCCTTCTTTAAATTCCCTTCTTGACCCATTTTCCTCTATCCTCTTTCAAAGATACCGCAATACTGGATTTGGTATTTATAATCACACATTTTTTTCCATAATTTTGTTGTAGGTGTACAAGTTGTGCACATTTAAACACTATGTAAATGCTATTTTAACATACACACACACACACACACACACACACACTAGAGACCTGGTGCACAAAAATTTGTGCACTCGGGGGGGTGAGGGGGTCCCTCAGCCCGGCCTGTG
>NW_006299390.1:5413314-5421369 GCF_000327345.1 Myotis davidii | reverse complement strand
AGGGTGGGGGTCCTGCTTGGGTGCCTGGCCAGCCTGGGTGAGGGGCTGATGGCTGTTTGCAGCTGGTCACACCCCCTTCAGGGTGGGGGTCCCCACTGGGATGCCTGGCCAGTCGGTGAGGGGCTGAGGGCCGTTTTCAGGCTGGCAGGCGACTAAAGCTCCCAGCCTCTCCTTTTTTTCTTTCTTTCTTTTTGTTATTCTGGGATTTGTTTGGCTTCTATAATTGAAATATTGTTGCCATCACTGCTCTCTAAGCTCTGAGGCCGAAGCTGGCTGAAAGCAGATTTCTGGAGCTTGTTTAGCTTCTATAATTGCAACATTTCAGCTCAGAGGCCAGCAGCGGCAGGCGAGGAACATTGACTTCCTCCATCACTGGAGCAAGCAATCCTCCTGTTCACTTCAGCTGCTGGCTGCTGGCTGCCATCTTGGTTGGCAGTTAATTTGCATATTGCCCTGATTAGCCAATGGGAAGGGTAGCAAAGTTATGGTTAATTACCATGTTTGTCTATTATTAGATAGGATATGCAACCTAGTTTGCTGAGTTTTTATCAGAAGTTAATTTTTTTATTTTGTCAAATGTTCTTTTCATATGTTTCTGATTAAATGGATTACATATGTGTTTATTAACCTGGTAAAATATATTAACTGGTTTTTAATGTTAAAGCAACTTTGGATGCCTGCTACAAACTTCACTTGGACATTATGCACTATCTTTTTTACATATTGCTGTACTTATTTGCTAAAATATTGTAAGAATTTTTATATATATAAAAATGTTAGTCTATAATTTTATTTTCTTGTAATTTTGACCTTGTTTTGGTAATAAGATAATACTGGCCTGCTAAATGAATGGATTTTGTTGCCTCTTCACTTTTCTGGAGTTAGTGTAGAATTGGTATTATACCTTCCTTAAATGTTAGGTAGAATTCACCAGCAAAGTCATCTGGCCCTGGAGTTTTCGTGGATGGATAGTTTTTAACTACAAACTCAAACACACACACACACACACACACACACTTTTATACTATTCAGGCTATGCATGTGTTCTTAAATGTGCTTTAGTTATGTCAAGAAATTTGTTCATTTAATCTAAGTTGTCAATTTTATTGGCAGAAATGTGTCAATACTATCCCATTAATAAGATTTTAATATCTGTTAAATCTGAAGAGATTTTACTTCTTTTCATTTCTAATGTTGGTAATTTGTGTTATTTTCTTGTTTCTTGAGGTCAGTCTGGCTAGGTTTATCAATTTTATAGATCTTCTCCAAGAACCAGCTGTTGGTTTTATTGTTTCTCTATTACTTACTCTTTATTTGATTGTCTGTTACTCTGATCTTTATTATTCCCTTTCTTCTGCTTTGGGTTTAATTTGAAGGAGGTCATGGAGGGGATATGATCACCTGTTGACCTGCAAGCCCTATTTGGAGGCTCCTCTCCCCCTCCCTTCTCACCTACTCACCTTCTCTTGTAATGTATGTTCTGCCCACTGTTCCCACTGGAGGAGCATTTACAAGGATGCTGCCTTGAGCCAGAGTGTGTTGTTAAGACCATCTGGATGGATTATGTAACCCAACCCAGATAAGGCCTCTATATAAACTTCTAAGATTGTGCCTGGCAGGCATGGAGATCTACTTCTCTTGGGACCACCCAACATAAGCCTCATATGTAAATTTACTTGATTATTAAATCTGCCACCTACCAATCCAGAGTGGTCTGCCTCTTTCTTCCATCTCTCCTGTCCTCTGTGTAGGGGACCAGTTTGCAAACCAACACTTGCTCTTCTTTTTCTAGTTCCAGATTTGAGACCTTTTTAATGTTCTAATATAGATATATTGAATTATAACTTTCTAATTATTGATTTATTACCATCTTACACATTTTTGTTAGACTGTGTGTTCATTTTTAATTAGTTCAAAATAATTTCTAATTACCTTTTTGATTTTTTTCTTTGACCTATGGGCTATTTGGCAATGTGTTGTTTTGCTTCAATACATTTGGGATGTTTCCTGATTTCTTTCTTTTATCGGTCACCAATTTAATTTTATTGTGGTCAGTAAACAATTTTTTTTGTTTCGTCCATACTGAAATATTGAAACTTGTATTATGATCCAGATATGGCCTGTCTTGGTAAACTTTTTCCATTGATTTTTTGAGAGAGTGGAAGAGAGAGAGAAAGACAGAGAGAAGTAATCAGTGTGAGAGAAACACATCAATTGATTGCCTCCCGCAGGAGCCCCAACCAGGGCCCAGGCCAGAAGGAGCCTGCAACCAAGGCACGTGCCCTTGACCGGAATCAAACCCAGGACCCTTCTGTGAGCAGGCCAACACTCTATCCACTAAGCCAAACCGGCTAGGGTAGTAAATTTTCTATATGCACTTAAAAATGTATGTCATGCTGCAGTAGAATGGAGTATTTCATAAATGTCAGGTTAAGTTGATAGATAGTGTTGTTCAAGTCCACATCTTTACTAGTTTTCTGTCTACTTGTTTTATCAGTTACTGAAAGTGGGGTATTGCAATTTCTGAGTATAATTGTGGAATTGTCAGTTTCTCTTTGAAGTTCTAGGTTTTTGCTGCATGCATTTTGAAGTTCTATGTTTCTTGTTGAATGTATCTTAAGATTTGTATGTCCTCTTGATAAATTGACACCTTTATCATTATGAAATGACCCTCTATTTCTTAATATTCTTTACTCTGAAGTCTACTTTTTCTAATACTATTATAAGATGCCAGCTTTCATTTCATCTTAGTGTGGCATATCTTTTGCTATCCTTTCAATTTCCCCTTATTTTTGTTGTTGTATTTGAAATGTATTCCTTATACTATGAGGCTTATAGCATAGAGTTAGGACTTGCTTTTTTATTCTAATCTGGTGATTTTTGTTTTTTAATTGCATGTGTGTTTTAGAGGTTGCTTTAAACTTTATATTCTACACTTTAAACTTACCATGTCAGCCATGCAGTAATATGCCACTCCACATACTTTATCAGAAGTTTACCATAGCCCACTTCCATTCCCCTCCCCCATCCTTTGTGCTGTTGTCATTCATTTTAATTCACTGTATGTTATAAATCTCATTATATATAGTTGTATTTGCTTTAAACCATCACTTATCTTTCTAAGATATTTAAATATATATATTGTATTTATCGTTTTCAGTACTACTTTGAAATAATTAGTATACAGGTGGCTGTAGTTGTATGTGTCTTTATAACTTGATGCCTCCCCAATGAAAGACTAATTTAAAAATTTTTTAAAGATTTTTTTTTTGTTTCCAGCAGCCAGTGTACTGAACCGTGACCTCCTGAGTTCATAGGTTGACACTCAACCACTGAGCCATGCCAGTCAGGCTAGAAGTCATATTTCTATAATGTGATTTGTAAAAGGGAAACATGATCTGAATATTTAAAACTTTATCTAATACTTAATATTTTGCAATTTATCTATTGTGAGGAGATTACTTTTCTGCTGTTCAGAACTCAATTATATTTCATTAAAAATATCTGTAGCTTCTCAGATTTACAAGTTTGGGCTTTTCATGGCAAAAATATCTCTCCTTTGTGTTTACCTGCTATGTTCTTTATAGTCCTGAGTTATGATCCTGGATATCTCTATCCTAACTCAGAAACAGTTTAGATGATGGCTGAGTTCTCATTGCTTCTCAATAAGATATTTGACTCCTAGTTTTATTATTTATTCTCTTAGGGCAGACAACAGAATCTATATAGGGCAGTTCATGGGTGAGAGTGGAGTGCCCTATTACATAGGAGCCTGGCTTCTGCAGCCAGACTGACTGGGTTTGAATCCTGACTTTTGCCACTTACCAGACCTGTGATTTGGGCAAGTTATTCAAGCTGTAAAATGAGTAGAATGCTACCCACCTTATGAAACTACTAAAAGAAGTAGAAGAGCTAATGCAGGAGTGAAAGAGTAAAGTGCAAAATACAGTGCCTCACATAGGTTAGAACTGAATAATTATTAATGCTTATTAATATTAGTATTTACACAAGGAAACTTCTCATATGATACTTTGCTATATTCATCAGCCACATCTTTTTCTTTTCTCTTCTCTTCTTTTCTTTTCTTTGGTTATTGCTTTGTTTATAGTAATTCAGCAGTGTCTAGATTTTTGTTTGTAATAAAGAACACCATCATTTGGTTTACATATTTGATGACATGTAAAATGCATTTGAAACCTATGGGTACACATTAATAACATTTCCCAACTTCCTTTCCTTCTTTTCTTTCTTCCATGATCATTTGACATGTGTATACTTGAAAACTTAAATGGGTACAAGTTGGTCACTAAATAGATGATTTGTGCAGTATAATATGACAGGCATTTCAGTATTTTGAAATTCTTTAATAGTTAATTGCCTTCTTACCTTCATCTGCACTTTTTAGTATTCTGTAACTTCTGTATTCTAGGATCTACCTAGGGAATATATAATGCCATAGAGACATATGCTGATACTAAAATTTAATGTCATTGCAAGATTCTAATAGAGATAAAATGCTAAAGTTATGATCCACTAAATCTTCTATGCAAGAAAGGTCAAAGAGTAGAGTGTTTCTGCATTGCTCAGAGGGCTGGTGGTATCTGTACAGTTTAGTTCTGGCCCAGATTAAGTGTACATGAGGAGAGTATGAAAGCTTTGAACTAAATATCTATTGTGTTTATAAAAAGGAACTAATCTTTCCTTTCTTTTCATCCACTATGTGATCTTGAAACATTATCTGTTAATGAGTCAAAACCTCTTTCAATTAATCCTATGGAATGTCAGTTATAGAACTACCGAAATTAAATATGAAGAATTAAAATCAAACATTTAAAATGGAATTACTTGGTAACAAAAAGGAAATTCATCTTTTCTCTTAAAAAATCAGGAAATTAATAGTCTACTCAGGAACCCTGAAATTTTGGTTTTCTACCCTTTTTCATCAGTAAAAGTGAAGTATTCCTTTATCCTGGAGTTAGGTTTATTAGATACTGTGACAATGGCTAAAAGAGCCAGTAATATAGCTATCTAGAAATCTGGTTTTACTTGGGTGAGTCATTTTATCTAGTCATGTCCATGAGCAGTGGATTATTCTGGACTGTGAATTTTCATGAGAAAAGAAATGTACACAGCTAACATTTTCTCAACAATCCCATCCGTAGAGAAATGGATAAGATTTAGATTTAATTTGTTGTCTCCAACGTAGTGATGACTCAGATGCTATATAGCAATTATGAATTGAATCACTTTCTCTTAGCTTTTCTTCAGTGTGTGGGTGCTTGGTGTCAGTGGTCAACAATGCCTTGGTTCTGTCAATAATTATGGTCATTTAGTGTAGGCCTTAAAATTGAAAATGTGTAACCTTGGGTAAACTTCAAAAATGATCACCCCAAACATTGCCTGTCTTTCTTACTCAGTATCATGGCTTCTGAATTCAAGCCACAAAGGACGATAAATAAACTGACTTGTGAATGACATTTCTCACCTCTATAGTTTTGCTAGTGTTTGCACCAGGGACATAATTGTGCAAGTGAAATCATGCAGTTGATCAAAAGATACGTTTCTCTAAATAATTTGTTGCAACAGAGATCTTTATTTTACAATGCATGCTGCCCATTCCCTGATTTAGTCTGATTAGAATAGTTGCAAACAAACTGTAATTTAACATTTAACAATCAGATACCTTGCCAGAAGGAAATATCGAGACTCTATTTTTTCTTGCTTGTTAGAGATACACAGATTTTTCATTTGTACCTTCTATTTTTTTGTATTCACTATAGTTTTTTTTTTCCCCTCAATGTAAGAGATCTGCATTAGACACGTAGGTTGTCTTGCCATATTATCATTTTTCACTCCTGGCAAGCTATATCAAAGCCTCCCATGTCTTTCAGAATGTAAATCATATTGTTGTACACATAAGACCAGGATAGTTCGAATTACTTCAAACAATAAGGAAAGTTCTTTTTAAGCAAGCATATGTGGAGATCAGTCCATTATTTTCCAAATTCAATTAACTTCTAAAAGAATGATGAAAAAGCAATGTGTGGTACGTAACTGAGCGCTATGGTGATACAGTTTACCTCTCGTCACTCTGTTCACCTCTATACCTGCAAAGCAACAATGGCTTGTTTCCTCTGAACGCAGCACATAACAACAGATTATTTTAAGGCCAATGCCAAGGTCACGAACTACTTGCTTTATGAGTTGTTTTTATTAAATGAATGATGAAACTTAACACTGCTTTTAGTTTGGGTTTCCAGAGAAGTGACTGAGGTTAGAGCACTGGCTCTCAAATTATTGCCCCAAGGCCAGCAGCACTAATGTCACTTGGGAACTTGTTAGAAATGCAAATTCTCAGGCCCCTCCCAGGAATTATTGAACAGGAGCTCTGGGGGTGACACTCAGCAAACAAATCCTCCATGTGATTTTGGTGCACCCTACCTTTTCAGAATCGCCCCTTTGGGTATGATGCTGCCTCAATCCTAACCGTTAAGATGTAAAAGAGTAATTGGTGCCATATGGGATATTAGTCTGAACTTTTATATACAGAGACAATCAAGAAGAGGTTTTGTTCTTCAAAAACTTCTCTTTGTCAGAAAGATATGTAACATTATTTGTATATGTCAGCAATTTTTAATCTTTTTCATCTCCATGGCACATATAAACTAATGACTAAAATTCTGTGGCACACCAAAAAATATGTTATAATTTTAAATGTTGTAATGTTTGTTTATCTGAGAAAAAATAGGTATAATTTTGATTCATTCACACCAGATGGCTATTGTGTTGGCTGTTGTCATTTTTTAAAAAAATATTTTTATTGATTTTGGAGAGAAAGGGAGGGGTAGGGAGAGATAGAAAAATCAATGATGAGAGAGAATCATTGGTCAGCTGCCTCCTGCACACCCCCTACTGGAGATCTGCCCACAACCCAGGCATGTACCCTTGAGTGGAATCGAACCTAGGACCCTTCATTCCTCAGGCCAACGCTCTATCCTCTGAGCCAAATCAACTAGGGCTGTTGACATTTTTTTTATTTGATAATCTAAGGGAAAAGAGGTCAGTGCCCCTGACTAAATAGGTATTGCACATTTTAAAATTTTTGTGGTACACCAGTTAAAAATCACTGGTATGTCAATGTAGCTTTAAACAAGTGACAGAACACTCTTTTGGGGAATAAGAGAGTTTTTAAATACTTATTGGGGTTCTGAGCAATACACTGTTAAGATAATAAGTCACGCTCTGGCCCTTGTGGTTCAGTTGGTTGAAGTGTCCTCTTACAAATCTCAAGGTCTCTGGTTGGACTCGTGGTGAGGGCATGTACCCAGGTTGTGAGTTCCATATCTGGTAGGGGTGTGTATGGGAGGCAACCATCCATGTCTCTCTCTCTCTCTCTCTCTTTTTTCCATGTCTCTCTCTCTCTCTCTCTCTCTCTCTCTCTCTCTCTCCCTTCCTCCCTTCTTCCCTCCCTCCCTCCCTTCCTCTCTCTGTAAAATCAATGAAAACATTTAAAAAAGAAAATAAGTCAGAGTTACTACTGGTATTTTACAAATGTATATGTAACATTTGAAGTGTTTTATAAAATATATATAATGTTTTATTGTGGCAAGAAATAATTCTTTATACAGAATAGGTGATTGATTGAATCAGAGTTAGTTTTCTTTTCTGGCCTTAACCCAATCCACCCCATCAGATGATAAGAAATCTATAAAGCTCAGATTGCTTTATAATCTGTCTATCACATAGGACTCAATAGCCCAAGCTGTATTATTTGCTTTGCTTGCTTTAGCTCTACCTATAAAATTATATTTCTGGATTTTATATGATTGGAAATAAATGTGATAAAACCCAAGGCTTAGGCTGATTATGTAAATATTGATTGGAGGCTTTGGCCAAGGAGTCTGCTGACTGTTTTCATTTGAAGTACACACAAGAATCCGGTGATGATCACACTTGCTAATGAGTAAGTGCCAAACTAAGGAAGTGTCTTCAGAAATCTAAGAGTAAGTTAATTAAAGGTCGAATCCAGAGGAAGTCACTGTAGCTGTCAAGATT
>NW_006299390.1:5411850-5413279 GCF_000327345.1 Myotis davidii | reverse complement strand
AGGAATAAAGAGAGAGTATATTCGGAAACGTGCATAAGAAAAGAATGCAGTTTCTCAGATTTTCAAACAATGACCCATCTGCTTCCAACACATTGACTCTTAACAAGCAATTCCCAGTCCATTACTTTAGCCAATACGTGCCAGGGGCCTGCGAAGCCATGGGCACTGTGGAACTGTCAGCACATCAGCACAGACGAGAATAGAGGACCGCACTGACCATCATCGAGGTACCAGTACTTTCCTGTAAGTCAGGGACTGTTTTTATTTTTAAGATTAGGAAACATTAGAAGGCTGAGGGAAAATGTGCTTAGAATTACGTTTACCACAAACATCATACTCTTTTCTTTCTAAGGCAAAAGAGGCAATGTTCCTTCATTTAAAAAAATAATAAGACATTTCATTGGCATCCTCGGTTGCCATGGTGACAGAATGACAAAAGGCCTTCATGTGCTTTCAGGATGTATCAGTAATAAGCTAAGCATTTGGGGGTGAATTCATTCTCTTCAGACATGTCTTTTGAGCAGAAATACTGTATGTTTTTATTAACTCATGAAGGAGGTGCTATTCATGCACTTCTTAATGTAACAATTATTAAATAAGTTGGGTGTTTTTTTAAAGAAATGAAGCAAGAGGAGATAAAGCAAAGATTCGATTTAGTCGCATTTTCTCTATTTCTGCTCTATTAAATTTTCCTTCACAAGAGTGGCCCAGAAGACATAAAGAATGAAATACATAAACCATAATTTGAATAATAAGATTTATTGGATTTTTTTCTAAGCACCACTCAGGAAAGTCCCAACCAAATTTAGAAGGACAATAAAAGGTGAGCTTCAACTTTCGCTGTTGATGAATCGTCTGTATTTCCTCTTTTGTCCTCTCTAGCTTCCACCCTATTCCTAATGCTGGGTGATTATTTGTTATTACTGTTGAGTCTTACTTCACAGTCACTCCCCTATTCATAATCTTTTGAATTGGGAAAGTAACTATACTTATTTCAGCATAAAACTGAAGTCATTACCTGCTTCATAAAATTCAGCTGAACAATTTCTGTAGTCTAGATCTTAATTACCTTTACCTACATATTAACCATCATGAGTACTTCATTACATTTTAGATCCCGGTGTTTATCTCTGCCGCCATCTTCGAGATTATAGAATCATATTTCTTTCCAAAGGAATGATCATAGATCACCAATTGCTTTCTTCTTTCGCCAATTGCCTTTTCTTTCTGGTGCCAATTGAATTACCACCAACTAATATATATTTTTCTTGGACACGTAAATCTAAAATTAGCTTTTTGACTTTTGTTGTTGAAGGTCTTCTGCCTTTCTCTAAAATTAATTGACCCACTAATCAATTTTTGTGAGCACTTTCATACTTTTTAAAAAAAATATATTTTATTGATTTTTTACAGAAAGGAAGGGATAGAA
>NW_006299390.1:5403822-5411086 GCF_000327345.1 Myotis davidii | reverse complement strand
GGGAGAGAGATAGTTAGAAACATCGATGAGAGAGAAACATCGATCAGCTGCCTCCTGCATACCTCCTACTGGGGATGTGCCTGCAACCCAGGTACATGCCCTTGACCGGAATCGAACCTGGGAACTTTCAGTCCACAGGCCGACGCTCTATCCACTGAGCCAAACCGGTTTCGGCAGCACTTTCATACTTTTTAAATGATTTTGCAAATGGTAAAAACCTAGCCTTGCAACCTAGTCCATAGGCTTTCCTGGTCTCACCAGTAAGTATCAGTCTAACAAAACACAAAGGACCCTCATAAGTATAAACCAGGTGTCCCACATATTAGTATGTATTTCAAGTGGATACATTTATATCTCAACATATATTTCTTTACACCCAGATCATAAAAGGGTACTCTGTGTCTTTTATCATAATTTTTTTTAAGAAGTGTTAGCCTAAATGGAAATGAATTCATTCAAAACTTTGATTATAATAGATTTCAAAGTTATTGTATTATTAGTAGTAGTGCTATCAACAATGTTATTGTATTATTATTAGTAGTGCTATTAATATTATTAAAGAGGAATGAAACACTGGCCCAAGCACAGAAAGGTTGAGGGTTCAATTCCTGGTCAAAGGCACATGCCTAGGTTGTAGGTTTGATCCCCACCTGGGTTGGAGCAGGTGCAGGAAGCAACCAATCGATGTGTTACTCTCACATTGATCTCTCTCTCTCTCTCTTCACCCCCCTTTTCCTCTCTCTAAAAATCAGTGGAAAAAATCTCAGATGTGGATTAAGAAAAAAAAATTAAACTTTGACATGAGAAAGGATTTGTCTTAGCAAGATGGATGTATGTTTCCAATTAAGGGTGAGATAATGAAGATAATAGAGGCAAAACTTAGGAAAATTTAGGAAATTTGATTTCAGATTATCTTCTACTCTACCAAAAAGAAAATGAACTATTACCTCCTACTGAAGAAGTTGAAGAAGTTGAGTATTAGAAAACCATTGGCATTGTGGCACAGAAGGAAGAAGACATACAAAAGGATTACCATGTATTAAGTAGAATCAGACTGACATTAGATAATCTGAATTTGCAGGTTACATGTCAGTGAAAGTTTATGGTTTTCTGTAGCAACTGCAGTCTATGAATGAAATAGCTAATAAACATGGGAGCTTATTAAGAGTCTGGAAATGGTGAAGGTGAACTAGTAGAAAGAAGAGATTCTAGGTTGTTCTCAGTCCCTTAGTTGGCTAGAGAGGCAAATGAAGCCAAATTTGGGGAATATCAGGAGAGTTTAAGGGACTGGAGGTTTTAATTAGAAAGAAGAACAACATGAGAAAAGAGGACGGAAGATGAATATTAAAGCTAATAATTGCAGCATTTGAGATTATAGTGTCGAAGTTCTTCAAGCAATAATGAAATAGGTTAAATAGGCAGTCAACATCAAGCAGGTCAACAGCCACAGGTGGTACTATTGCAGCCACTGGGAGTCCATCTCCAAGGCAAGAACTCAGTCACGTTGCCTCGGGGTACAAGGTAAAGATGGAAACCACCCAGTGAGCCCCAGGACTGATGGTCCTCCCAGAAAGAAAACCACCACAAATGTGTTCCCTAGAATTTAGCACCGATGGTAACTCAGTCAAGTCAGCAACCCTGGAAACTGCCCTCAAGCATGTGGCCGGTCCTGTGCTCACATTGTGCTGGGAATGCGTTACCACACTGCGAGAAGTTAATTAATCAGAGCATGCAGCTTCTGAAATATTAGGCAGGAAAATTGAATAAATTAGGCAGGAAAATTGAAACTTTGCTATGTGATTTTTCTTAATGACTAGAGTGTGTTCTAAATAGAGAGAAAAACAAATTGATTGCCCCAAACCACGATAAGCACTTTTAATTCACAAGGGTTGAGCACATCAAAGTCAGGATATTGAAAGTGAAGGTTCTCATAGAAACATTAATTTGACAACATTATGCATACTCGGTGTGGGAGGTTTATATTTAATAGAATAAAAACAGTAGGAAATGTTGCAAAATGTGACTCAGTTAAACAAATTAAAAAACAAATTCAGGGAAAGTCATTAAACATGATTATGGAAAAAAGAAAACACCTTCAAATCTTTATAAACCAGTTTTCAACGGAAATTATTAATGTTTCCCATGAATCAATTTTCCTTAGCACATTGCATATTCTGACATTAGTCAATGCCTCCCATTCGCAGTTCAGATTTGATTCTAACAGAGCAAAAGGGGAGCTTACTGGCTATTTTCATGGTTTAGTTGATAAAGATTTCGGAAAGTGGAACTAAATATTAAGGGTTTGAAATGCTTTTTGTTTAGTATATAGAGAATATGGCAGAGGTTTTAGTAAAATACTACCAATGTACTATTACCTTGCTTATATATTTGCCTTCTGCAGACTATTCTCAGGTATGCGTTATGCAAATTCCAGTCTGACCATGCAAAATGTCTAATGCCGGTGGCATAGACAAAGAAAAGCTTAGGGAATGTTTAAGGAAGGACGCGTGCCAGGAAACAAACCCACAGACTTTACTGTGTCTGCAGTTTGGTTCCTGCCTCTTGAACTGGACAGCAGGTCTGAAAGCCTGTGTTCTGCAGGGCAGCTGTCCTGAGCCACAGGCTGTCCGTCCTGTCAGGCTGTCCGCATATGCTCCATTCACTCTATAGGTGACGCAAGACACGGGAGTGTTGGACCCATGCAGTAACCTCGGGGAGCATGTCACCTCTCAATTCAATCAGAATTAAAGGCAAGAAGGAAGGAAGGAAGGCAGGAAGGAAGGAAGGGAGGGAGGGAGGAAGGCTCATTTTCAATTTATTTTATGTATTATTATTTTGTTGTTGTTACTCCTCACCAGAGAATATTTTTTTCCATTGATTTTTAGAGAGAGTAGAAGGGAGGAAGGAAGGGAGGGAGGGAGGGAGAGAGGGAGGAAATGAGGAAGAAAGGGAGGGAGGAAGGAAGGAAGGAAAGGAGGGAGGGAAGAAAGGAAGGGAGGAAGGAAGGAAATTGTGTTATGAGCATTAAAACACTAACCCAATTCTAATTATGACTCAATTCTAATTATTATTTAATTATTTAATTTTAAGTAACAATGATTTTGTGATTCTTTAGATCACATATAAGTTTTTGGGTATAAAATGAACAAGAGAAAGCAGTCCCATTTCCTAAAATTGACATTTTGCTAACATTTCTGTTTTCTATTGTATTTTATGTCATAGCAAAGCAGTTTACAGAACAATGGAGGTCCATTCATAGAAATGAGATATGTAAATTCCAGAGCTAGCAGGCTCTTGGCTCAGCATTCAAACCACCTCTTCAAAAAAGCCACAATAGTCTGCATTTTTTTCACTGAAAAATCCTTGCAGCCACATTTCGAGGCAATGGACTCTTTAAACATGTGATGAAGAAAATGCTTTGTATATTTACTTTCATCTTTGACCCCTGATCTTTTCTGTTTTCAAACAAACAGAAGGACAAATGCAAACTGTGAACTAGCAGGATGTACAAACAAGTCTTATTGAATATTCAGAAGTAGGCTGGTATTTCTAAAGTTCAACAATACAGCACTTAAAAGTCTTTCATTTTTAATTTTCCTTATTCAGGCACTACAAGGCCACATAAGGAGGGTGAGGTCCCCGGAGTGGACTATATCTTCATCACTGTTGAAGATTTTATGGAATTAGAGAAAAGTGGTGCTCTCCTAGAAAGTGGGACTTACGAAGGTAAGCACAACTCTACTGCTATATCTATTCCTTGTTGCATCAGTTTTTCCTCTCAACTTCATTAAAATATCAGGTTACCAATGTGCTACTGTTTGGGGATTGAAAGCTTTAATAAGGTCGTTTTAGAAATCTGTTTCCTAAAGGACGGCTAAAATACATCTGAATTAATTCTACTCTTAAAATGCCAAGAGAAATGTATACATCCACTGAAGTATCTGTGTGATTTCCTCCTGAGGCTACGCTGTGATCTTGCAGACAAATTTTCTTCATATCTAGGTAGCAACTAAAAGAGCACAGGGCTTGGGTTCAAGTCCTGTCATGATCTCTCCGGTTTTCTCCAGTTACTTCCCTTAACTGGTCTTCACTTCCCTTCCCCCCCCACCCCCACCCCCCCGTGCAGAATGAGGGAGGGGGAAATAATTGTGTGGATCCACTCAAAGCTCTAGCACAATCGCAGGTCCCCTGGTGCAGCTGAGTCAGACATGAACAACAGATGACATTGAAACCTTGAATGTGGAAAGTAGGTTTCCATGGAAAGAGCACTGTAACATGAGCCACGATCTGCCGTATTATTTACCCACTGTAGGTATTATGTAACTCAGTTAGTATCTCTGGCCCTCAGTAGTCTTAGATGTAAAAGGGGAATGATAGAATTGAAACATCAAATAAATAACACATAACAAATCCATCAATTTAAAGGGAGGGGGAAATAATCGTGTGGATCCACTCAAAGCTCTAGCACAGTCGCAGGTTCCCTGGTGCAGCTGAGTCAGACATGAACAACAGATGACATTGAAACCTTGAATGAAGAAAGTAGGTTTCCATGGAAAGAGCACTGTAACATGAGCCACGATCTGCCGTATTATTTACCCACTGTAGGTATTACGTAACTCAGTATCTCTGGCCCTCAGTAGTCTTAGATGTAAAAGGGGAATGATAGAATTGAAACATCAAATAAATAACACATAACAAATTCATACATTTAAATAATGCCTGCATGCATGTAGTTTATGTCTAATGAAATTATGTGTCTGTGTATGCATAATGAGATTTTAAAATAATAAAACAAAAAAAAACCCAGTGGAAAATAATACTTTCATTCCATCTTTACAGTTCTTATATGTGTAAATTAGACTTATATGTATTATTAAGTCTAAAGATGAATCTAGTTTACTGAACTGCAGTTAATAGTGAGTGATTTATAAACAAAACTCATAACGTGTACACTGCTGCTTAGTCCATAAAATACCTGAGGTCTACCCTCAGCAAAGAAGCTGGGTTTAGAATAGTTAGGGTCTCCACCACCTCCTTCACTTATCTGCAGGTGTCCAGCAGACTGTAGCTATTTAAGAACTCAATGTTTTTAAGTTGCCAAAAGTATTAAAAACTCTTTTTTATTTTTAATTCACACTCCTCAGACAGTTTAGGCTGAGACATTTAGTTGTTTATTGCCAAATTACATGATCTAGGCAAAAATACCAATGGAGAGAAAATGGTTTTATATACGAGTCTTGTTTCTTCTTCAGATAGTCAAAAATAAATGATAGTGGAGACTGATTGAAAATATTTTTAAATAAAGAAGTTGTGTTAATCATATAAGCCTGCCTTAAATTATGTCTGAAAAAATAATGGTCTAACTTATAGAAAATCATTATATGGAGAAGTCAGTAACAAGCAAAAAGTTTTATAGCGTATTTTCCTATGGGGTTTGCAACATTATTTAGTGGCATTCATTAGGCTGCATATTTGCAAAAATAATGTATTACATTTAATTACTTTAGTTAGATATAATATTTACATAGCAAAGAACCAATGTCTTAACAAACAGAAGCATGCCAAGAGTAGAATGATTAACAATATGACCTTTTCTCTGGTTTTAAAAATAAAAACTGTATCAACTGTATAAAAGGTGAAAATATTAAACCAAATATTCATTTTAAATTTATTCTAATATTCTCATGATGAATTAGATGTCATGAAGTTTAATATCAATATATTTAAATATATAGTCTAGCTTAAATTTTAGATTCCAGTTGAATATCCTGAAACCACACAAACATAACCAATTTATGAGCCCCAGAGTGGGTTGTCCTAAATATTCTTCAGCGTTCTTTTCAGCATTGACAGCACTTTGCTCAGTTTGGTGCCAACTTGAATTACCCCAGCATTGGGGTAATCAGAGCTGATCATTGAGCAATAAGGCTGAGTTCCATACATGCCTTTGGGGAATCAATATCATTATTTACACATTATGTACTTGGATAAATAAAAAGCTCTTTTCTCAGTTCACATAACTATCTGATGGACACCTAGGGTGCGTTCTCCAATCTCAGAATCTCCACATCTTCCTACAATTATAGTTGAGAAACTAGTGGAATTGACATTCTAATAAAAATTACTGCCATTCCTTCTGAATTGATCCTGAGCTCTAGATTCAGGGCTAACCCTTAATGTATTATTTGTCAAGGAAAACTAGGGAATACCTTACCTACTTTGGTGCCCTCAGACTGTAAAGAATAACAACCATGTGCTACTCAACTAAACAAATACCTTAGAACTTTTATAATTGTCACCCCTTCGTGACATCAATCTCTCATAAGATTTCTGCAATAAAATCCCAGTTGTTCTATATTATATGTTCTTCCTTCTTCAGTCGTAGGGCCATTGCTCCCTTCTCTCCTAGTACTGGAATATTCTCATGCCTACTTAGTACTCTTTAAAGCTCTCAAAAGATAAGAAAATTAATCTTTAATATCTGTGAATCCACCAAAATAAATCAAGAAGGTATTGAATTACTCTCAGCATCAACGTAACAGACTTGTGAACCATGTGGGGCCCTTCAGACTGATTCCAACCCGCAAACCCAAACAGCAAAGCTGCTAATGCTGCAATTGGAGGTAGGGAGAAATCCCCTGCTTCTTTTTGCCTACAATGCTTGCCAACTTGGAGTATTTCTTGTTGGGAACTGGGCACCCATTCATTTTTCATTAGCAAGATAAAGAAAGACCTGTATAAAACATCTGGTTAAGTTGCTCGTAACTGAGGAAACCATTCTTATGATTTTTCTGTGCTTCACCTCACCATTCAGTTTCAGAACAGAAAACACTCATCAGAAAAGTAGTTATGAAGAAAAATATATTCTTTTAAGCATTTTTCATAGGTATGTATTTTGTCTCATTGTCAACAATTCTAATTTTAATCTTGGTGAATAGGTGTAGCTAAAATGGCATTTGTTTTTTGATTAGAAATCAGATGGACTGTCCTGAATTACAGTTACCCCTTGTAGAAATTGACTCAAAGTCCTCGCTTCAAAGGAACAATTCCGTTACTTACCAGAGGCTGCAGGGAAGACCTTAATGTGCTTGTGTTACTGCCGGGAGCCGGTCCACCCTTGCTGTTTCAAGGGACCTGGCATATATGGCATACTGTTCTTAATATGTTTGCTCACCTTCTTGGCACTATGTGTTTTAACCAAGGTCACCTCTCTGAGAAAGGTTGTTTCCCAGGTTGGGATTTTCCCCTGAAGTTGGGAGGGAAT
>NW_006299390.1:5396556-5403602 GCF_000327345.1 Myotis davidii | reverse complement strand
CATGGACACAGAACTTGGCTGGAGATTGTGGCTAGAGATCCTGGCAAGGCTGCTGATCAACTGAACGCTGTCTCCGTGTCATTCCTTCTTCGCCAACTCCGTCCACACCTTTGGGGACCCCTGGACCTGCTGGGGTTGGACCCCAGCACGTTACCATCTACAGTTATGCCCCATGGCCCTAGGCAGAACTTGAGCAGATTCTTAGAGCCTTTTTCTGCGCCACCAACCCCTGACCCAGGCGGAACACTTCATTTCACCAGCTATGAAACAGCTGCTGAATGGCCTTGCATGTAAATGGCCCAGAGGCCTTGCTCTGAAGGACCAGGTATTGGTAAAGAGATGCTTTCCCATACCTTGGATGATCACTTTTTCACCTTTTTATATTCAGTCAAGTTTAAAAGTGAGTTACTAGAACAAGGCCCAGTGGCAAGCCTGTCATAACCCCAGGTAACATTCACATTATGAACCTTCATGCCAGGACTGAAGTTGTAACAACATGTGAAATACAGATCACAGAGTTCTTTGGATGAAGGAGATCATTCCTTTGGGATTAAGGTCACATGCAGGTATAAGTGAGACACCAAGAAGTAGCATTAAATGAGTAGGTCTGGTTACCTAAACGTCAAGTACTCTACCTGGAATTATGCCTGTCTTTAGGAACTGTCCAAAGTTCTGAATTTCCCAGGGTTTAATCAGTGAGTTCTGCCTGACATTTCTTCCAATGATCTGGAATGCTGATTCATGGTTTCACTGAGCATTCGTACCAGTTGTCTGCCTCAATCTGTGTCCTGAATATTGTCATTAACTACCCTCAGGTCCCATGAGTGTGTCTGGACTTTTGTTTCTTTTAATTCATATACTAAGATCATCCACAATCATGTTTCAGAGTAGTGCTTCTGTAGTTTTTCTATCTATTAAGGAAGTTACTAACCCTAAAATGAAATGTTTCTTTTAAATGGATATAAGCACACTTGTAACCCTGCCCCAACTTTTAAGAGAACCAAATCAAGACCAGCAAGTTATTTTGGGCATCTGACAGAAGATAGCGAAAATATGCCACTCACCTTCATCTTAATTGCTGTGGCTTCTCCTACTCATGGACGCTCATATCTATGGACTCCAGCTTACTGCAAACAGCTTACCTTAGTGACGTAAACAATTTTATTACAAGGACTGTGAAATTCAAGTTTTTTCACATCTGTACATAAAAGTGTGCTGTTCTAACTGAGATAGCACATACATTTTTATAAAAATTTAACTATCAAGTACAAATAATTTTCTCGAAAAACAAGCCAGGCACCCTTATGATGAGAGAAGAGATATAACAAATTTTACAAAACATTATTTTATTTTAATAACTAAATTTAATATCAGCTTTTTTTCAACATGAACTTGACACGTTTATTATTAAAGTTTTGAATCTATTCCCAACTAAGCATTGAGTGATAAAGAGATATTCAATCCAAAGAGAAATCATCATTGGTACTATAAATATCCTTGAGAAAAACCATTCTTCTATCAGTCCAAGTTTCTACCCACTGAAATGTAAATAATACTACCTGAAGAGCAGATCAATGTTTTCACTGATGTTAAAGCTGTTGTCATCGCAGGAAGCCAAAATGAAATAACATTTCCTTTTTTGCCTTTTCCTTATATCCTATTAGAAGAGAACATTTGTACTATGTAAGTAATGACCTCCAGAACAACAGTAGACTATTGGAGTTTATAGTTAAAAGGGTCCAGCTGTTACTTTATTCCAAGATTGAAACATTTTTTTTTGTTTTGTTTGTTTGATACTTGCTTCCTTTTCTTTCTTTTGGCAACATTCTTACTGTGGAAGATTCTAAGCCATGCATTTGAATGTTCATTTTTAGGATCACTAAACATTTACACTTAAAGCTCACTTAATGTTTATTTTACCAGTAGAGGAACAACATTTAGTGGAGTTTTACACCCCTTTGAGGTCTTATAATGCCATTTCTGGTACGTGATTCCATTTGTGTTCAGAACCACTGACAGACAGTATATGGTTTTTGCATGCTGCTTTGCTCCTGTGAAAGGCACTAGGACTGGAGGTGTTATTGTACATGAAAATGTAACAATTCTCTTTTGACTTGGGACTTTTGTCAGCCCAGCTGTTTTCCAGATATGTAATACAAATACCTTTT
Source organism: Myotis davidii (assembly GCF_000327345.1). Classification (NCBI taxonomy): domain Eukaryota; kingdom Metazoa; phylum Chordata; class Mammalia; order Chiroptera; family Vespertilionidae; genus Myotis; species Myotis davidii. The sequence continues at coordinate 5,401,434 of NW_006299390.1, read as the reverse complement.
TCTAAGGTGTTTTTTTTTTTAATTTCCCGAAAGAGACTAGAGGGAAAATGAATCAATTAACTAACGTAGTATCATAAATTATAACAAATACAAAATCAAGGAAAATGAAATAACATTTTTTTTGCTATTACCTGAAGTATAACATTAACCAATTTACTATTAGTTCTATGTTTTCGTTCAGTTGCAGCTGAAAAGAACAAAAACAACCTTTTTGGAGTATATCATTAAGATAAAACCAATAGGAATGAGCATAAGACTCACTTCTTTGACTTTTCACAACCCATAATAAAATTAGGTAAAGCCTGGGGTTTCAAAACTGTGATATCTGGTGTTTAATTAATTTCCCTCAAGCTCATGTCTTTAATTATATTGATTTTCTAACTCCTGTCCACATTACTATACATTTTTATCTGGAAAAAAAAATATGACACTTCAACTGAAAAATAAATCATGGCACTTACTTAGTGGGAAGAGAAATGGATGATTTTAAAACTTATACTTCTATATCTCTCCACTGTTTCAACAAGCAGGACCTATTCTCCTTTGCAGATTGGGTGAATATTTTCAAGCCCTCTGAGTTGCTTCTCTGAGTGGACAAAAAATAAATCACAATATTGACAGTAAATATTTAATAATTTTTGTGTGTATTGTGCAATTTTGTATCTCAATATATATTAAGATACATTCATGAGATCTTACAATTCAGTGACTTTTAGAGACAGTAAAATTACTGATTGCATAGGTGGCACACAGAGAGCCTTCGTCTAATTGATTACAACTATCTTCTGTTGAGAGTCCATGTTTTTCTGAAATGACATCAACAGAGTAATGACCAATGGCTCATGGCATTAGTCCTGGATTAGACATATAGGTCTTCCTAAAGGAGAAGTTTTATTTATCCTAGTCATTCTTCATGGTGCCCTTCCTATAAAAGCTTTTTCAGAGACTTATTCTACACATCTATGATTTGAAAACTATAACCTAACATCCTGTTCTACAAAAGTCATTTTGGTATCTAAATTTCAAATCTGTAAAATATCTTCTTTTTTCTTATATCTTCTATCCTCCTGATCTCAGGGTCAGAGGAATCTAGAATCTGATTGACCACGGATCTGTTATACTTCTCAGAGAGAATAGAAATAATCAAAAATAGAAACAGCAGCGTCTAATTCTTATTGCTAAGGACTTTATTCCAGAACATCGATATCTATCTCCAACAACGTTGCAATAGGTATAGATGGTTTTGTGAATTATTTGTATAAACTGTAACTTTCATTCAGACTATACTCAAAAACAATATCTGAAACTTTGAGGCCTCCATTTATCATGCTGCAAAGTAGACAGATAAACAATGCTTTCACCAAAAAATTATAAAGTAAACAGTTCTCAAAATACCTTGCTGCCCTGTGATTAAAAGCAACATGGTTACAAGATTTTCACCATGTAAGAACTCTTCTTCATTAAAGGCTTGGAAATTCTGTCAATTATGAAAAATCATTTATAACATTAGATTAAAATGTAGTACACTGAAGTAGTCCCTCCTGATATAATAGGCAGCTATCTTAGCTCAATTATAGGCTGTATATGTATGTAACAACCAGTTAAAATTAGACCAAGTGGGCAACATATCTTGTCTGTATGGGACTATTTTCATGGAAGTTAATTGTTAAAGACACTACAAATGTGAATTTTTAGGGACTAGTAAAAACACAAATTGATATTAGTTATTAGTTGTAACAAAATGGAAGTTTGACTTGCACTGTCTTCAGCCTATTTATATTAGGTATGCTGTCCTCCTTTCAGATCCTAGAGCAGAATAAGCACATCCCTACCCACCTAGGATCTTAAATTTCTCATTTCATTTTCCTGGACTACTTGTCTTCCAAATATCCACATCTTTCTTTTTCTCACTTTGAGATATTCATCTAAGAGTCTTTAGGAAACTCTTAGCTGACAACTTATCCAAAATTTTACCTGCGGATGTTCTCCATTCCTTTCCACTAATTTATCTTTATTTTAGTTACTGTAACTGAAAATACATTCTATGTCCATTTGTTTGTTCAGTTATTGTCAATATCCACCCACTCAAATGTAAACTTCAAGTGGTCAGATAATTTGTTTGGATCACTGCTAACTCTTGTCTCTGGTAACTAAGAAGCACTCAATGAATATGAGTTGACTGAAGGAATGAACGTATATGTTCCTTTCTCAAAACCTTATTCCCTGCATAGAAGTTCAGCCTGGCCTGGGGCTCCTGGACACATCCACTTCCTAATTTGAAATGCTATGTTGTAGGTCAATGGTTTGAAGCTGCAGCATCAATTTGGCCTCAGAATCTTTTCCTAGATCAACCTTGTTTCACAATTGTAATAATTTTGCTCTTGATTTAATTTTCTTTTATTCCCATTGCTTTTAAAAATATTTTTCAAACGTAATTCTCTTGATTAATCTCATGAGTCCCTATTCTCAATTTATATACTCATTTCTCTCAGTATCCCACAAGCTATAAACACTTTCTCCAGAATATAGTGTTTATCTGGCTATGGCCATTCTTCATCGACTCTAGTAATTCATGGTGTGTCAACTTATTCAAACTCAGTACCGAGTAGATTTGGTCAACAAACCTATCTATCCCACTAACCTCCCTCCCCACCCAACTTTTATTGATTGTACCATCTAAATACTTATTGGACTAATGATAATTTCCTTTTCCTATAACCACAAAGAATGTCTCGATTTCTCTAACTCTAGTACAGAAAGTCAGTGGAGAGCTGAAAACACAAGTAATAAGGCCAAACCTATGGAGAGATAGAAAGCTCCTGGGATATTTTGCAAAATACATATTCTTATAACGAAGAAATTAATATGTGTGTTCTGTCACTAAAGAAATGTCAAGGCATTGTAATTAATGTGGACATGTGCTACTTGGAATTTATTAGGTATTTTACTAATATTTTCTGGTTGGCTTTCAATAAACTATATGAGAACATGAATTTATTATTCTTGTATTTTTAGGGAAATTAATGGAAATGAAATTGAAATAACATTTTATTTAAGTATTAGTTATACACTGCTAATGAGATTTCTACTACCATCTCACCTTTCTTTTTTTCTCTATTTTTCCGTTAGGGTGGCTTTAAATTTTCTTATAATATGTAAAAGTTTGATTCCTTTCAGTGGGTAGTCAATGGCTAACATAATAAATCAGAAAAACTCATTCTGCTTATTGACTCTTAAATTTGTATTTAAAGTTTCCCAATGAATTCCCCCCTGCCTCCTCCCCCCTCCCCCCACCTCCTTTCCATGTCTGAAAATACTATAGCAAGAAGCCTGCATTTGGCAAGAGAACCTTGCTTTTCGGCCCTGTGGGCTCTCATGGATAGTGCTGTTTCCCAAAGGCATCTGTTCCCTGTGGGCTAGCTCCCAATCACAACATGGTTTCTCCAGGTCAGGTCCCTGGGGGTCATCTCCATCAGGACGAGGTACTTCCGCTTCCTTCTCCCACTCTCTGGGGGTGAGCGTAAATTGTTTCCATGAAACTAGGTGTGGAAAATCTTGTGATGCAGCTCTCTGGTGTCCCTGGAGACAAAACAAGTATTGTACTTGAAGGGAAGTGTAACCCATTGCAGCAAAGGCAGTTTCTATTCATTCCTACTTTCAAAGATGTCCGGAATACTCATTTCAAATATTTGCAGATTTGGAATTTACAAGTTCCAGCATTTGCAGTTTTGGTAACTTTAACTACTCCCTTCTCTCCCCCCTATTCCTCTAGAATTTAATGAATCTTATCTATGGTAAGATGTAGCTACAAGTTAGAGGAGGATGTGTGCCATGGCTTATGTGAGGGAAGGTGGGGTGAGGACGGGAACCCCTGGCGGCTGGCACTCTGACAGCCTGGCAGTGATTGAGGGCAGGGAACGCGCAGGAAGTGTACAGAAGAAAGTTAAAGACACAGTCACGCAGGGGTATTCGTTATGGTGGAAGCACTCATCAGTCTCCCAGGGGACAGTAGAGCATTGCAATCCAGCACAACTATTGATTTTCCTAATAATGACCCTGAGCTATCCAGATATGGTTAAATTATATGTAGAAAGGTAAGATTTCAGACACATTTCCTTTAAAGGTGATTCAATTTTACAAGTTTGAACTTCTTAGGGGGAAAGACTAGAATAATCACCTAAATAGAATACCACTAGTATTAACCTGGTATCATAGTTGTAATAATTTTGTTTTTGAAAATGCCAAGCAAATGAGATGCATCTCTTGGTATACGATATTTTAACTACCTTCTGTATAGAAGCAATTTATAATACGTATTCAGATTCAAATTAATGCTTGATTAAATTTCCTCAACAATTAATTTTTAAGTGCATTCTGTAAATGCAAACAGACCTGATGTTCTTATATGCCCAAAACATTCTAAGCATATATAAATATACTTAAGAAAAATGACTAGGTAGTTTCCAATTATAATAAAGTTGTAAACTACATATTCTTTGGCCCCAATGTTTGTCATTTTTGATAGAAATGCTGTATTTTGTATATTTGCAAAGCAACTAATGAATGTGCTAAATTTATTAATTTTTTAAAAAATTTCTTTATTAAGGTATTACATATTGTGTCCTTATCCCCACATTACCCTCCACCCCCCTCCCACTCATGCCCTCACCCCCCTGTTGTCTGTGTCCATTGGTTAGGCCTATATGCTTGCATATAAGTCTTTTGGTTGATCTCCCCCCGTAGGAGGATTAAGTGAGATAATATATCAAATACGTAACAGTTTCTGCACACAATAGTAATCAATAAATAGTATACATATGAGGTCTGCAGAACTTAGTCATCTTTGTGCTACAAAGCTGTATTGCTATAGTTTTACAA
>NW_006299390.1:5389709-5396448 GCF_000327345.1 Myotis davidii | reverse complement strand
ATTTGTGTACTACCAAAATATTAAAAGTAATGTATTAATAAAATTCACACTTACAAGTTTAATCCATTCTTTTAATCTAAGCATAATAGCATGTTGATTTTGTTCTTCACTGTTTGAGAGATTCACCTCTTCCCCAGGGATCTTAAGGATTGATAGTTGCAGGCCACTTTCTCAAAGCTGGTTTTATAACTGAGGAGGAAATAATACTTCATCCTCTTGGTTTATTTTCTTCAAAAGCTACGTTAATAAAGTGTTACATATACTCATCATAGGCAAAACATATTAATTAGAAGTTAACACATTGTTTGCGGGTAGTTTTTATCGCATACTAACAGGTGGCGCGGGCCATTTTTGCTAATTTTTTGCGCAAATGGCAACGTTCAGTAAAATTACGATCACTTTAGTTTACGTATTTATACGTTACCCTCAGTCTATAAAAAACGTATTAATACGTGTCCCGCGCTCTACTACACTGGTAGAACGTATAAATACGTTTCCCACATACAATGTGCTTTAAAGATAATTTACATTGGGAACCTTTCTGGCTCCATTATATTATCACATTTTCCCTTCAAGCTCATGGTCCTGATTTTGCACTAACCTTCGTTTTAGTTGTCTTCTTGTTTTTTGTGTGTAGCTCCTATCATATGTTCCTTCTCTCACAATTTATATTTCCTTTTTACTTACCTTTTTATTAAAAGCTCACCGACATTATTTGCTGTCTTTATTCTTGCTTTGTTTATCTTTTGCTTTCTTCTGAAAATTGAGACTTCTGTGTGGATTCTTTACCGCAGTCCTATATTATATCCTAAAAATCTTCACCTGTAAAGATATACTACATTTTATACTTTAATTGGTTTTATTTCTTGGTTCTAGCTCTTACATTTAAATACATTTTTTACTTGTATGTTTCCAGAGCAGAAATTTAGATGACTTATCTGTCCTGTATAAGAGGCAGCACTATCTTAGAAAAGGGCATGCCCGTAGTGTTTTGTTCAAGCAAAGGCTGTGCGGTTTGGCAGGGTACATTCTCAACGCCTGTAATTTATTCTGATTTGCCACGTTTTTCATGTTATTTAACAAGCCCAATGGTATATTGACTTCACCCTCTTGGCAAGTGGATCCTGCGTACTTAATATTTGCCTGAATAGAACTAATAATTTCAATTGGTGTTTTATCTCATTTTTGTCTTTAGCATTTATTAAATTATATCATATCTCTCCAGCTAATTTTAATGTTTTATTTTTTGTTATATTTTTAATCTTCAAATTCTCGTAATTTTATTTAAACAGGTCTTCTTAGTAGTATTTAGGAAGCTTTTAGGGGGAATAAATGTGTTTGTCTCTGAGTATGTGAAAATATTGAGCTAAAAAAGGAAGAAATGTACTTTATTTTCATTTATTCTTTTTTCTTATTTTCTTATTTAATTTAACATTTTATTTTAAACTGTCCCTTGTTAATACTCTCAGTATCACCTCAGATAAGCACATCCCTTGTATTTACGTTGCTTATTATTTTCTATTGTTGAGTATCTTTACAATTATCATTGCTTTAATTCGATTGCATACAATTTGAGGCCACACTTGTTTCTTGGTCAACTCCTACACTTTCTTATTAGAGATTTGGACTCCGATATATTATTTAATAAAATTGTTTCTATTCCTTCAATGTGGGTTTTGCATTCACTCTAAACGTCTTTTATTTTCATGTTTTAATTTTGCATAACTCTACTATTAATAAAATAAAATGCATCTTCATTGCATCTACTTTTCAGAAACAATAATGAGTAGTAGAGATCATAGGAGAGTAGAAATCATAGGAGAGTAGAAATACATTCCCAAGACTGCTGCCTTCAAATAACAAAATATTGATCAAGATCTTGACTAAGTAAAAACATACCTTCAGTATGAGCATAAAAATATTGAGACAGCAGGTTGAGAAGTTGGAGTTTGGGTTACAAAGGGAAGCTGCTGTGGGGAGGGGATGGTCAGATTTCTAGAGAGAGAATGGACTATGATAGATCTTGCCAAAGCAGAGTGGGGATCGAGCCTGGAACCTGGGCATGTGCTCTGACTGGGAATGGAACCATGATCTCCTGGTTCATAGGTCGACACTCAACCACTGATCCACAATGGCCAGGCTAATTCCTAAACAAATATCTCCTTAATGTGTCCCCTTTGGTCTATTCCCAATGTCCCTGCCATTGTTCATAATTTCACTTCAGAGAACACTGGGAGAGTCCTGCCTGACTTTTCTCTCTTGGTGCTAGAGTAATCTAATACCCAAATTTCATAATGTTACTTCTCTGCTAAAAATAGTTCCCAGCAACTTCTGCAATAAATTCTTATGCCATAAAATGATATGGCCTTTCTTGTTCCTCACAGACTCATTCCTCTCCACCAACTAATTCTTCCCCAGTAAACACAAATTTCTTAGTGTTGTCTGAAATGTTAGTCACCCATGCCAACATGCCTCTGTGATTGGATTTCCCTCTGTGCTCCTTCGGGGTCTGCTGCTGAAATTCAGTGCACCTCCAGACTTCAGCATGCCTTGTGCTCTGTGCCCCCATATAGTCACCATAGTCATTCTAGAATTATAATATTTTGGTTGCCAGTCATTTGTCTCCCTGTCAGACTTTTAAATTTCTAGTATAGTTAATAGGATACAGTAAATGTTCATTGAATCTTTGCTGCATAGGATGGTTAGATTAAAGACTATTTCACTGTGTAATTTTATGTTAACCAGTGTTAGGTCCATATAATCATTCTCTTTAAAGGATCATATCCAGTGTTCACTGTCTTAGTGAATAAATGCTTATCTATCCATATGCCTAATTAGAATGCGAAGAGCCACTCTTGACATCTTTCTCTCTCACCTCCACATCCATTCTATCACTAAGGCCAATCAACATTAACTTCTGAATATCATTTGAATCTTTCCAATTCTCTTTAATTTCACAATGACCATCAAGCTGGGCTAAGGTGCATTATTTCTCCCTGGATTGCTGCAATCAATCTCCTAAGTAGCCTATTTATATATATTCTGGACTCTTTCTACTCCAATTTGCACATGATTGTGAGTGATTTTTTTTCAAACTTCAAAGTCAGACCCACTTTTTATCACTGTCCTCGTACCCTCCATACACACACAGATAAAATTTTGTGGATCCAGGGAATAGCTTTGCTCTTGAGAATAAATAAAGAATTGTATTTTTTCCTTACTGGGAGTATAGATACATGAGCTGTGATGGGAACACATGGAGTACTATGCAACAGCTGGAAGCAAGAGATTTACATGTGTTCTAAATAACATGAATGGATCTTAAGAACATGGTTCTAAATAGAAAAAACAAACTCATAGATACAGATAACAAACTGATAGGTTGCCAGAGGGGAGGCAGGTGGGGGAATGGCAGACAAGGAGAAGGGGTGTAAGAAATACACACTTCCAGCTGTAAAATAAGTCATGGGATGTAATGTGCCGCATAGGAAATAGAGTCAATAGTATTGTAATAAGTATATACAGTGGCAGATGGTTACTAGACCTATTGTGATCACTTTGTAAGGTATATGCATGTAGAATCATTTTGCTATACACTTAAAACTGACATCAGTTCTACTTAAAAAATAATTTTTTTAAAAAGAATAAGTGAAATAAATGTAAAGAGAAACTAGACAGATCTATAGCACAATACCATTTACAATTAATTTAAGTGTGTTGATGCAAATAATTAATATCAGCAAGAATATATTCAAATCCAAATATGTGTTTCTTTTACTGCCTGCTCCCATTTCCTATTTCATTTTTTCCCTTAGCGCTTAACATCTAATCAATTTATGTTTTACTTATTTGTGTCATTGCTTCTCTGTCTTCCTCAGTATAAATATAAGTTCCATAAGAGATTTAAATCTATTTGGTTCACAGGTATTTTCCCAATTCCTAGAGTGGTGTATGGCACATAGAAGGTGCTGAATAAATATTAGTCCAGTGAATGAATTTTCATTAGGTACATTAGAATATTTGTCTATGATGTATGTGTGGGATAATGGGATTTAGCATGAGGATCAAAAGCAATCCATAAATTAAGCAATAAAAAAATAAAGCATAAGTGGGGAGACAAAAATCTTTGACGTAATCTTCAAAACTATTCAGGTTCTAGTTTATATCTGTCTCTGGGGCATCCTCTCTCCCAGTGTTCTCCTTACCCATCACTATTTCCGCCATCTAACCCTCAGTCTGCACCATGTTCTTTGACATCCCAGGTTCATCAGACCTATCCTACTCTTTGTCTAAATAGCTTCTCCGACCCAGACTTCCCTGTCTCCAATAATTCTCCCAGTTCAAGTCTTCTCATCCTTTAGATACCCGTTCAGGGACAGCTTCAAGAAACCTACTCTAACTCCTTTAGCAATTCTCCCAGTTCAAGTCTTCTCATCCTTTAGACACCCGTTCAGGGACAGCTTCTTCAAGAAACCTACTCTAATTCCTCTAGTCTATAATGCTGCCATGGAATCCTGTATTCTTATTTCTTTCGAATATTTATATAACTGAATACAGAATGTACTTATGCACTTAATTTTACGTTCTTTCATTAGTACCAGTCTACCTCACCAGTCTATAAGCTCCACAAGGCAGGGACTGTTTCTGGTTTTGATTATTATTACACTTCGGTGCCTAACACACTACCTGACACACAGTAGTTATCCCATAAACATTAACCACGTGAAGGGATGAGGCTTTGCTTACACATTTTTTGTAGCCTTTGAAGAATTTCAAAATTTGCCAAGTCAAGAAAGCTTCACCCTTTGATTTTTTTAGTCCATTTCAAGGTCACTTTTCTTTCAAAATGGTCTTACTACAGGTCTCATTGTCCCATCAGAAATGGCACCAGGGTCACCAACCTAGATAAGATTTCCTGTTATAGCCATCTAATGGAGCTTGAAGCTCCTTTGTTAAAATTGAGAGGAACCTGTATTAGAGCATCTCTTGTCATTAGTTGTTCCTTTAAGAAGAGCTTTTAAGTTCATTATACACCAGAAAATTAATATTTCTTTCGCTGTTGAGCTAGATCCTGTGCCTTGTTCAGCTTAAAATTTTGTGAAAGACTTAGTACTTTTCATTATCAGTTTTCTTGGCACTCTTCACTGTGTCTGCCGCTTTAATTGGAAAAAATACAGGAGGTCTTTGATGACCAAAAGAATGAGTCCCCACACCTAGCAAGCAGTGCCTGGCATTGCTTATTAGGAAGGGATTGGGCTTTTCAAAGTCAGGAAGCTAAAGCTTTGATCAGATCGCTTTAAAAATCACCATTAATTTCCCCCATTATAGTAGTTCTTATTTAATCAATTAATTGCAACTCTTTTTCTAAAGCTGAAAGCAAAGAATAAATGGAATTTGATGAAGAAAAACTACGTGATAACATGAATTTCCCTTTTAAAAGGATGGTTTTAACCAATATGTAGCTTTATATTTTTTCTAATGTATTTGATAGAAAAAGTTTATCTACGTGATCGAAATAAGCATAAAAAACATTCTATGGGAAGATATCTCCCCCCATTTTACGTAATAATCATACACGGCTCTTGGCTAATGTAGCCAATCTTATCTGTGTCGCTTTGCCTGCACTTCCCATCCCTTTCCTTTTTTTGTTTAATTCTTGTGAAATGCCTTTCTTTTTTCTTTTTCTTTTTTTGTAAAGCCCATAAATAAAAGGACATAGTGTTTCCACTCAGTTTTGAGTGTGAGACTAACTCAAGTGGTCACAAAGACTTGGCTTCAAAGTATCTGAGAGAAGAAATCTTCCAAAAGGAGAGGCAGGTATGAAGCTTTGGAGAATTACAATACATAGAGAAGAGGGAGTGAGAGAAGAAAAGGGTGGTACTCTTCTGGAATGTGGCTTAGAAAAGCTGTAGGGTAGCAGAGTTATCTTCCAAATCCTACAGCTGTTTGGGCAGTGGAGCTGTCTATGGATCTTTGAATTGTAAATTCTACTGATAGTTCCTCATGTTCACATCTAAGGAGATTCAATTAGGTAAGAGTCTGGCTTGCCTGCCTCCTTATGCCACGGAGGAGGTATGCTTTGTGCCCATTATATTGTATGTGCATGGGAACAAGCCCAAATGATACATGGTCTGTCAAAGCTTCATATTTTCTGCTTGCATTATTTTTTTTGTTCCCCTAATGTAAATCCTTTAAAGTGTGTTACTATGTCTCATAGGTTACATTGCAAAGTGTAAAGATTTGGACTTCTTTGCTTTGGAAAAGAAAATTTTGGGAAAATAAATTTCTGGGTGGATATCATTGCCCAAAACATTCAGCCATTCAAAATTTAAGAGGTTGAAGTTACTTTAGCCTCCAATAGCAATGCAGAATTTGGATACCTTTTAAAAATGCTCCTAAGTACTGAAATAAACAGGATTTCTATATCTCAAAGTAAACAACCAATATTTCCCAAGATGAGGTAGATCGGACTTCTAAGACCTTTTATATGAAATATGACATGCTGGTTCCCAGCAGGTGAATTTTCAGAAAGAATGCCAATGATATTCTTGTGGAAAAAAATAGAGAATGATTGCCATAAAACCCACATTTTCAAATCTTGGGACCATTGAGAGGAATGTTTAGCTTCTTGAAATGCATATTTGCTTTACACTAAAATAGAAGAGGGATGAAATCAGAATTAAACTTGTATCTTTCTGTAAAGTAAAGCCAGAAAAATATTTTTTCCTTTAAAGTAATA
>NW_006299390.1:5387915-5389319 GCF_000327345.1 Myotis davidii | reverse complement strand
ATAGGACAATTTACTAGTATAAGTTCCTTTTTCACCCTCTTGCTTTATCTGTCACTCGTTCTTTTGTATGACATCATGTTTTTATTTCATGACTAAACATCATTTTAAAACAAGCAGTTTTGCTTCCCTAGTGTTTACTTTTTGGGTTATTTTTGTCTCTGGATGTTGCAGATTTCTAGAGAGGTCAAGTGATTTTTAGCTGTGCATATTCCAGCATGAGGCTGTGGAAAGATATATTTTAAAAAAAAATCTTTATTGCTGAAAGTATTACATATGTCCCTATTTCCCCACTTTGACCCCTTCTAGGCCACCCCATCCCTGTCCCAAGCCTTCAACACACTATTGGCTGTGTCCATGGGTTATGCATATATGCATACAAGTCCTTTGGTCAATCTTTTCCCACCCACCCACCCACCCTGCCTTCCTTCTGAGATTTGACAGTCTGTCCCATGCTTCTATGTCTCTGGATCTAGGTTGTTCATCCATTTGTTTTGTTCATTAGATTCCACATATGAGTGAGATCATGTGATACTTGACTTCCCCTGAGTGGGTTATTTCACTTAGTGTGGTACTCTCCAGGTCCCTCCATGCTGTCTCAGAGGATAAGAGCACCTTCTCTTTTACTGCTGCCTAGTGTTCCATGGTGTACATGTACCACAGCTTTTTATCCACTCATCTACATGTATTTAGAGACCTTATTACCTCTCCATGTTAAGGAAGAAGGCTGTTGACTGGTGGGCTTCATTCAGGCAGACTGACCAATAGCTTGGCAGTCTTCAGGGGAAGAGAGGAGTATCTGACCTCTAGTTTTCTTTAGAAATTCAGATCTTTATCCCCTTCCCTTTTATGTTTTTGTTGTCACACATTATCCCTGTTCATGCTGTATGTTTGCTGTTATCTTACTCATAGTTTTGTGACCTTTTTTTCTTTGTTTCAGGTAGAATAGCCTCCTTGAGTATTTCCTGTAATGGAGGTCTTCTGGTGATAATTTCCCTCAGCTTCTGTTTGTCTGGAAAAATCTTTATCCTTCCTATCTAAAGTATCTGTAGATACTATGTTATAGACATATTATTCTTAGTAATTTGTCTCTTTCAGTAGTTTGAAAATTTGGTTACACTTTCTTCTAGGTTGTAGCGTTTCTGCTGATAAGTCCTATGATAATCTAATGGGTTTTCTTTTATAAGTTACTTTCTAATTTTTTCTAGCTGCCTTGGTAATTCTTTTCCTGTCACTAATTTTTGACACAAATTTTAATACAATGTGCCTTGAAGAAGGCCTTTTTGGATTGTGGTACTTGGGTGTTCTATTTGCTTCTTGGATTTGAGAATGTAGCTCTTTTGATAAGTATGGGAAGTTCTCATCTACTGTTTGAATAGACGTTCCATTTTCTTCTCCCTCTCATCT
>NW_006299390.1:5387598-5387828 GCF_000327345.1 Myotis davidii | reverse complement strand
CAGGCAAGATCTTTTAATGTGTCTTTAACTGGTTGTGAAGTGTGTGATGGTGCGTCATCATGAAGCAAAATTATTTTGCCATGTCTTCTGGCCCATTCTGGTCATTTTCCGATCAAAGCATGGTTCAAATTGACCTGCATGTTCTTTGTCTTTCACATCAAAATCATCACTTTTAAAGCATTTAAACCAGCGTTCACAAGTATCTTGAGATGGAGCATGTTGACATTAAG
>NW_006299390.1:5386592-5387389 GCF_000327345.1 Myotis davidii | reverse complement strand
CTTTTCTAGATTTTTATCTTTGATAACACTAAGTTTTCCTCCATCTGGTCAGTTGTATTTCCTGTGCTCGGTAGTTCATTCCTGATCTCTTTTATTGATTTCTTCATTTCCAGAATTTCTGTTTGGTTGCTTTATAAAGCTTCAATCTCTGGAACAGTACTCATTTGTTTTCTGAACACTTTAAACTGCCTTTCTGTGTATCTTGTTGAGAGCTTTTAGAACTGCAATCTTGAATTCTCTAGCATTCAACTCACATATTTTCATGTCTTTATGTGGTCGGGTTTTGTTTGGTTTTGTTTTTTTGTTTTTTTCCCCTGGAGATTTTTCGATTCAACTCACATATTTTCATGTCTTTATGTGGTTGGGTTTGGTTTGGTTTTGTTTGTTTTTCCCCTGGAGATTTTTCATTTTCTTCCTGAGCTACCTCATTATCTTGGGTATTCATGGTGTTTAATGTATTCCTTCTCTGTCTAGGCTTCTATGTATGAGTGGCACATCTCTAGTAAATTGATAGGAGTATTAGTATTGTTTTCCAGTAGGTGGCACTGAATCACAAGTTTCTTTAGCTCTCTTGTCCCAAAGCTGACCTCACAGGCAGCCATCAGTATAACCATGCTGCTTGTGGGTGGGGTTTCTTTCATCCTCTATCAGTGGTTCTCAAACTCCCTAATGCCAGCGACCCTTTAATACAGTTCCTCATGTTGTGGTGACCCCGGATTTCATCGTTACAAATTGAACATAATTAAAGCATAGTGATTAATCACAAAACAAATATGTAATTATATATGTTTTCCTAT
>NW_006299390.1:5384412-5386391 GCF_000327345.1 Myotis davidii | reverse complement strand
AATGCCCACCAAATCTCTCTGCTCCTCTTCTCTGTAGGGAGCACCAGCCGCAACCTGATTCTTCCACCCTCCAGGCTGAATCCCCCTTGAGCTCCCAACTGCAGGGCTGCATTCATGGTTCATCTCAGCTTTTCTTCCTTCTCACCCCTCTGGTTCACTCCTATTTTGTCCATCTTTAGACGTTTCAGCACACATATCTCTCAGATATGTTTCTGCGCTGAGCAGGGAATTCTTTGTTGAATTATAGCTGTTCAAATTGTTGAAACTTCAAGGGGAGAGACCAAGGGGATCGCTCATACCACCATTCCTCTGATGTCACTTCCAAGAGCTTTAATGGCTTTTTATATAGATGTTGAAATAATTCTGATGAAGGTAAAAAAAAAAAAAGTGTGTGGGCGGCGGGGGGGTGGGGAATCAGGCCTAACCTGGCAGTTTGTCATCCCCTGAGGGTTCCCACTTTGCGAATTGGTACAAGCTGGGCTGAGGGACCGCCCCCCCCCCCCAAGTGCATGGATTTCATGCACCGGGCCTCTAGTATTTTCTATAAACCTCAAGATGAATAGTCATATGGAAGTCTATATTCCCAAGGTTTAGTTTTTATTTTAATAGATTTGAGTGGTAATCAAGTATAAGTTCATATCCTAGAAGTGCATACAACACTAATATTTCAGGATTTTAACTGTTACATATAAAGTTTATTCATTTAATTATTCCAAATCTATAATTTCTGCCCAGAGCTCTTCTAAACTCCAGACCCATGAATCCAGTATATTCCTGAAATCTCCACTTGAATATCCCGTAAGAATTATAAGATTTCAACTCACTATGTTTGAAACTAGCTTATTGCTTTCTTCCAAACCTCTGCTGGGGTGCTTACCTTCCCTGTGAATGGTACCTAGTTTTCCAAACTAGAAATGTCTTTATCAACTTTGATTTTACTTCTTCTTTACTACCAATAATTAAATACTATATCCTGGCCCACTTCTACTTCCTAAGTTATTCCTCTAACATGTCTACTTTTCCAATCTCACTTTCCAATATCTGGCCTAATTTAGTTTATCAGAATCTTTATCTGAATCAAAAGCAACGCGGGCTAACTGGTTTCCCTGTTTTCAGGCTTGCCAATTTGTAAATATCTAGTGATATTTCTCTAGGACTAATCCAATTATTTGCTTCCTTGCTTAAAAATCCTTTAGGGTTCCTCCTTGCCTTCCAGATAAAGTTCAAACTCCTTGATAAAGTGTATTTTACCTGCCTATCTTCTGCAGTATCATGTCTTCTTCTCCACCCCTCCTCCTTCAGATACTGAGTTTAAATCCACCATATTTCTCCAAATGGGCCATGCCCACTCATAACTCAGCGTTCTCCCTGCCTAGACTTCTCACACAAGCATCTGCTTATCACCTTTGTTAACCCTTCAGGATTCCTCTTAGAGGCCTGCAGCTTTTCCCAACTGCCCAGTATACTCCCAGAGCTCCCTGCCCTAAACTTCTCATTGAATTCACTCTACCTATCACAGCTCTTAATTTATTGCCATGGCCACTGGACTATACAGCCTTTGAAAGCATACACTTTGTTTTATTTGCCATGATATTCCTAGAGTTTAATGTACCTTATAAAATATTTTCAGTAAATATGTTTTAAACTAATGTATGAGCAAATTTAGTTATTTAATGTTGAATAATTCTTCTCTGAAGACAATTCCAGGAAGACTGTTAAGCCCAAAATAATTTAATGTTTAGAAGTAGTTTTTAGAACTACTGTTTTTTTGTATTCTATGTCTGTAAATATGGTGCAAATAGGATGAAAAGAAAGAAATGTCTTATCTATTTTTCTTTGGTTATTAAATAGATTTAGGAAAATTTTACCAAGTGGATGATTCTATATGGGGGAAAAAATGGTGTCAGATGTCACAAAGATTTTAGAAATATTGGATTAAAGATTCTAGAAGCAACACTGTAAATATATATTTAAGCAAA
>NW_006299390.1:5382912-5384385 GCF_000327345.1 Myotis davidii | reverse complement strand
CCTGCTGTAATCAATGTCAATTTAACCATTAAGGGACTGAGTTATCCAAGATCAATTGCATTTCCAGTTAAATACAAATGGGAAATATGAAGGTAGTTTATGTATTTCAAGAGTCTACCAATATTTAAACCATTTAATGATGTGTGAATGATATTTTTCTTTTATTTCTTTATTACTTATATCATGGCCTGGGTTCTTTGAAATTCTATGGCTTAGGAAAAGTACACATTTTTTAACGTTCTACATGTGAAGTTGAATTGGTTTGCCACCTTGTGCCTATGACTGTATTTCGAATTAGTCAGAACTCAGTAGCATTGTGATTCACATCTAAAATTAATCATGATACCCTAGAGAGGAACTCAATTTAGCTATTTTATGTAAAACATTATTACAAAAACCTATCAGATTATCAATAATCTTAGGACATATCATAATATTACATAAAAATAGCAAAATGTGTGCTTCTCCAAGTAGAGTATGCCCAGGAATTACTTAATGTTACCAAATAAATTTGTTGGGTTTATATAACTAGTTAAAGTCATATTTCCTCTTTTACCTGTACAGTTTCCAAGTTTGTGTCTTTGTGCCTCTCTGCTACCATTGACTCAGGAAAAAATTCTACTTATATAATTTCCTCCCAGACTTTTATTGTACCTTAAAATAGGCATTTCCCTAATATGGTAGTTTTCCAAAGTTTTTTTCAGTACTACACACAAGAGAGGTATATTCACATCGCTACACACATGGACACTTCCATTTCTGGCTGTGACAGATTAAAATAGGCTCTCTACAATTATCTGTGGGCTAGCTTATACTCCTCTCTAACTCTTTGTTATGTGATAACAGCCATCCATGTGAGCTGTTATGATGCCTCAGCTGAACACTGTTACAATATTGGATACTAGGTCAAAGTCAGGATTTTGTGATGACATTTGGGTGACAATCAGGCTTTGGAAGTAATTGGTCAATAAAAAGAAAGGATGCTAGTTTATTGTTCTTCCTTGATAGGTTATCCCAGTAACTTTCTAAAAGGCATGTTAGACATCATCTGCAATACGGCTTTAAAACTTAAAGTAGTTGGGAGTCACAACTAATACAACCAAGAGCGTTCCTACCAAGGTGGACCTGAGGAATACTGACCCTTCATGTAAAGAGCATGGGATTCAAAGTTAGCAAACACTGATTTTCATCCCAGTTTTACCCATCACTAACTGAAGACTTTCCTTGTGCTGTTCCCATAGTACTTAGACCACATCCTTGAGACAGCCCTCGCCACCATTGTCTTGTGCCTGTTTTTCCCTTCAGGATGGAAGCTCCTGGGGCCAGAGGACTGATGATGGTCTTCTTGAGTCCCCAGAATCTACTGCTGAGTGGGCAGTCCATGTGTAAATGAAAGGAACTATACTTTATTTCCTGGACCCAATTCCTTTTCTCTAATACCTTAACTCACTAGTGTGGTATCTTCTCAGTTCC
>NW_006299390.1:5381329-5382902 GCF_000327345.1 Myotis davidii | reverse complement strand
CTCCCTCCCTCCCTCTCTCCCTCCCTTCCTCTTTCCTTCTATCTTTCCTTCCTTCCTTCATAGTACAGATACTTTTTGAGCAATAGTTCTGTTCTAGGAATTGATGTTACAACCATGAGCTAGACAAAGTTCCTGTCCTTATGGAGCTTATTTTTTTAATAGGGAAAATTCTTAGTTTTGATCCTGATTCATGTACATTTTTTATACCTATTAAAAATCCATGAAAGGAGAGCTGAATTACAAAGACACTCTGGGCTTATAATTCCTCTGGATTTGAAGAGTCCTAGGGACAAATAAACTCTCTCACCAGACACTCTACTTGAGAATATCTTCATATCTCTAACTTCACGTGCTCCTTCCTGAGAGCCTGACAACATAGTCAGGACGCATAGTCATCCTCCGCTTCCCAAGATTCAACTTTTCCCTAATCCTTCATCAAACTTTGAGTACCTCATCATAGATCCTTCTATTTGCATTTAAGTTCTCCAATAAATGTTGCTGGCTGTCCAGTGAATAAAAATAAAAATAATTCTCATTAAACTGATTTCAGTGTTAAAATATATTGCAAATGATTGCATAGTTTTCTTCTGAGAAAAATAGCGTAGAAATCAAATGAATTCCTATATTCTATGTCAAACTCACATTTGATATAATCTCTCTGGAACTTGTTCTTAGCAATTTGGGTAGCAGAGTGCAAAACATGAAGTTCTTTGGTTTTCTAAAGCAGTAATTAAACTTGTTAGATGAGAGAGCAAACAAATCTTAGCATAGTTGGTTTTAAAAGAAAGGTAATTTCAGAAAAGTACAATTTCTTGAACCTAATTTTATACCGAAATCAAATATCACTTTAGTTTTAGGTACAATTAAATATTTGCCTTTCCACAGATTATATCTAGTTTCACATTAAGTTAATTTGTTTTTACTCTGACTCTAAGCAGCATGGCATTAAATTAGTAGAGAAAAATTACCGGAAATGTTGTCCAACATCTCTAGCCAAATTAAATAGCACAGGATAGCAGAGGGTAGGAATTATATTGTAGAATTGAGAACCTTATCTTAAAAATGGCGAGCTTATATCTGAGTTTCATGGTTCATCATGCACACTAATAGCAGAGTAAATAATTCTAATAAATGCCAGAGGAATGTGTACGTAAAATGGTACAAAAGTGAGAATGTCAACTAAATACATACAATTCTATTAGTATAGTTTAAGCCAGAACTACCAAACATCTGTGAATGTGTTAAAATTGCAGATTCTTAGTGGTCACCCACTCAAACCCCTGAATCTGGTATGTTCTTTGGAAATTGAAATGGAGAATTCATATCTTTAACAAGAGCAGCTACTCTCACCTATCATTTCAGTACCACAGTTTTAACATATTTATTCTGAAGTTACAATGAATACAGTTAAGAACAGAAGTTCTCAGACCTTGGACAATGTTTAATCTAGTGGAAATTTGAGAACTATAAATAAGAATTTGAGTTTGAAAATTGTCTTTTGTTTACTCTATTACAAGTATCCTCTGTGCAGAATTGTTTTTAGAGACATCAAGCCCAGTGTACCGTATTTGCC
>NW_006299390.1:5365130-5380632 GCF_000327345.1 Myotis davidii | reverse complement strand
AAAATCGCATAACAGCCGAGCATACACCCAGCAGCGCTGCTGATGCCTGAACGGTATGTGGAATGAAGTGGGCGGGCATCGGGAGGCCACTATGGCACGGGGCAAGCACTATGGGCAGTCTATCTGAAGTGTACCTGGCGTATAAGACGACCCCCCACTTGGAGGCATATTTTTCAGGGCCAAAAAATCGTCTTATACGCCGGCAAATACGGTAAGTCTTCTGCATTCCTCTCCCAATTTGGAAGAAAAACAAGAATTGGTCATCTTCAAAAGAAAGCTCATGGAAGAGCTATAAGATGCACAGTATTGATTTTGGTTACCATGCAATTCTCATTCTAAAACCGAAGAACAAAAAAATTTCCCAGTGGCATGTCCCATGTACGTTACCCCTGCCTTCAGTCTCTACTGCCTCTAGACTAATGTTCAAATGCATCTCCAAACTTGTTATTTCTGTTTAAAGCTGTCAGTAGCTTTTAATTGTTTTTTAAAAAATCAAAATCAGAAATTTTTACAATGACACAGAAGTGAGATGCTAAAAATGACACAAAAGAGGCCCTTACAATATCTACAGCCTCTTATGACCATTATAATGGCTGTGGCCATTATAAAAGTAATTTCAGCTCTAGCTGGTTTAGCTCAGTGGATAAAATGTCAGTCTGTGGACTGAAGGGTCATGGGTTTGATTCCAGTTAAGGGCATATACCTCGGTTGCAGGCTTGATTTCCGGCCCTGCTCTGGTTGCATGCAGGAGGCAACCAATCGATGAGTCTCTCTCACATCGATGTGTCTGTCTGTCTCTTTCCCCCCCTCTAAAAAAACCAATGGAGAAAATATTCTCAGGTGAGGATTAACCAAAAAATAATTTCAATTCCCCTCAGTGTGCCCACTTTCTCAGATCTCAGGAACCAGAAATTTCTCTCCTGACAATCCATGCAAACACTCATCTGCTCATTGCTTAGACAAGTAAAGTGCTGTGATTGTACGCCCTTGCCTCTTTGGGTTTTAAGTTTTTTCTCTTCTTTCTAATTGATTTTTTCTACTGTCACTATTTGCCTTTGTTGTATCTTTATTTTTCTTTCAAATGCTCTAGCATGTCATATATTCAATCAAGTTCTGTATTTTTCCAAATACCACCTTTGCAGAGCCTGTTACTTCACTCTGGGCCACTGACTCTCTAGACCCGTTGCACGGTTGTCATCATGACTTCTGAGTTGGGGATATTTTTTTCTTTTTTGGGGGGAGTGGTTCTCTTTGGTCTTACTGAAGTGCGTCTTGTAGTAGACGCTTAATAAAAAATATTTGCGGAGTAAAATTTCTGAGTACTAATATGAAGTGTTGCTCTCACACTTGATAGTTTTACTAGGTACATAATTCTAAGCAATTTTTTTCCCAGAACTTTGAATCACTGTTGCACTATCTTACAGTCAGTGTTGCTCAGACTATTGCAATACTTATTCCTCTTTAGATTACCTGTTTGTTTGTTTTCATTTTTCTTTTCTCCATGATTTTAGGATTTTCCTCTTTGCTTTTGGTCAAGGGTCAGTAAACAGTGTCCCAAGGGCCAAACTCAGCCCACCTCCTGTGTTGTACATTAAGTGTGTGTGTTTTTAAGACAGACATTTGCAGTTCATATTATTTATGGCTGTTTTTGTGCTGGAACAGGAGAGTTGAGTAGTTGGGACAGACATCGCAAGGTCTACAAAGACTAAAGTATTTACCCTCTGGTCCTTAAAAGAAAAATTTTGTTGATCACTGGCCCTGGTATTCTAAAATTTCACAAATATATATATATTTTAAATGTATCTGTACCTGCAGCAGACCTTTTCTATTTCAAGATAGGCATTTCAGCTCAGGAAAATACTCCTGTTATGTTTGTTTGCACATTTCTTTCCTTGTGTTTGCCATTCTGTCTGGAACCCCTACGAGTCAGATGCAGTCTTCCTGGATTGATCCTCTGAATCATCTATCTTTCCTTATTTTTCTTCTGTCTTTGTCCCTTTACTTTCTGATGTGAACAATTTCCTTGTTCTTATCACCCAGCTCTTCAATTAAAAATTTAAAATCATATTCATCATATTATTTTAATTTTCAAGAGTCTTTTCATATTCCCTGTTTTTTTTTTATTATTATTTGTAACATCTTACTCATTATACTACTATTTTCCTGGCTGGTTCTTATGTTCTTGTCATTGTTCTTTACACTCCGTGTTTTATACTTTTCTGAAAAGAAGGCTTATTCTTCAGAGCCTGTTTATTTTGAAGAATGAGGAACTAGAGAAGCTGACTGTGATCTCTGTCCACACAGTTATCGCTTCATTTTAGGGAGAGCAGATAGGCTGCCAGCCTTAATTTTCTGGGGTCCCAGATGCTTTGTTTAAGGGCGGTGTATCCATGCTCCAACTCCTCGATTGCCTTCCTAATTCTCACGAGAGAGGTCTGTTTAATTATCTCTTTGGCTAGAAGCTAAATGTTTGTTCGGGTTCTACCTTTAGCTTCATATATCATCCTGATCTCATTTACCCAGTGTCTCCACAGACCGAGCTTGTCTGGGGTTCTGGGGGGCACAGATGCCACTCGCACTTGGGTGCAGTCCTTCCTTAATGTAATTCTGCTTTGTGGCTATATGTGACTATATTAGCCATCGCTGTCTCCATCGTGCCTTCCAAAATTTTAATGAGAGCTCCTGCTCATTCTTGTCTTTATTGTTGTCGATTAAAACTTCTTTCAACATTTTGCAGGCCTTGACATGAGCTTTGTTTTTAGGGGGAGACAAGGTAAACGCATGCTAAACAAACTCTCTTGGAATAGAGTAGGTGGATCTCTCTTTGACGTCACGTAAAATCTCAGAAAGCATTTTCAATATTCTGTTCTCAAGACATTTCTTTCCTTTTTATGTTCTACTTATACACATTTTATGTCTTCAGAAGACCATAATCTCTTTGGTGATTAGATGAATCTAGGCACCTAGAGTGTCTCTAATACTATGCACTAAAGGGACAAATTAATGAATATGGAGAAGCTGGGGGGAAGCTCTTGAGAAAAGATATAACCTGTTATTTGGCTGGAGTATTGCACTCTAAGCACCATTTATCTTTGTCTCTTCCCCTAGAAATACAAATGATCCCTAGATCCTAGCAATATCCATACCTTCGGAACAATTCTGGGGAAAGAAAAGTAAGTTGGATTGCCCTTAAAAGATATCTCAAGAATTTATTTCATATGATTAACCTCTAATTGAATCAGTCACCACAGGTTTCCCCTTTTGGTTTAATAACCAAGGAGACCAATACAAAAAGTATTTCATAGAGGAAAGAGATAAAAGGTAAGTGGTTTTAATGGTTTTCCTGTGGTCTCTAGAGTGAAAACCCAGATCACAGGCAAAGAGTATTTACACTAGATTCAATCCTAAGGAAAATCAGTCATGATAAGCAATAGGAACGTCCATGTGTAAGGGAAAGCTAAATATTAAAAACTTTCCTACTGCCTTATGGTCACCTAGGGAGGAAGCCGTGGCATTCATAAGGATAACTAGAGTTTCTGGAGTTATGCCAGTCTCCCTTGATGAAACCCAGGACTGTCTCTAGGAGTAGGCTGTTCTCTCGAAATCCTCTAGACCAGAGGTCACTAAGACGACAATTCCTGGAGTGGAAAGGAAGGCAGCTTTGGCATTCAGGAGCATTTGGCAACTCAGTGGCTTGTGCTTGGATGGCTGAAACTTCAAATTACTATGCTAAACACATCAAGTAATTCATAATTCACATAGGCAATAAATCTATAGACATAACCATCTTCCTGCAAACGACTTTCTTTTTCGCCTTGCTCTAAAAAAGAAAAGTATACTTTTAACTTTGTCTTCTCTCTTCAAATTGTTCATCATTGCTTTAGGGTACACAAGTGAATTTGTATTTTATTACCAATCTCAACTTACACTGTTTTCTGAACTGCAGTTTCATAGCCATTTGTCAATATTATCTTTCCAAAAGGAACGAAGCAAACTGTGATGATGTATTTTTAATGGTCTCCTGGTGATAATTAAAATGTCATTTATGAAATAATAGGCTGCTGGTTTTACCTGACTTCAAGTAACTGCTCAGTTTTGCTTAGACTGTATTGCTCTTTCCATATTGAAGACCTATAATTAAAGCAATCGAAGAATGCTATATTTCTTGAAGAGTAATAAAACTGCAGAAAATCTAGCATATGCCTTCTTGGGAGGGTCTCATTTGTGGAGCACTTACAGTGGAATTTAGATCACACCTGGTGTCCTTTGGCTCACCATTCTTTCCTTCCAAATCTTTCACTATAGGGAAGGGTTCTGGAATTAGAGTCAATAAATTATTTTAATGTGGCCAGGAACATCTCCTTTTCCTTACCATAGAGAAGTGGTGGTATAGGGTAGAAGGATTTTGAGAGGAAAGATAGCATAGTAGCTAAGTGCACAGACTCTACCTAAAACTATGTTAGCTGTACCCAAATCCCAAATCCATCACTTATCAACCAGGTATATTCTCACAAGTTACTTAATCACTCTATCTTCAATTTGCTCTACCGTAAAACGGGAATAAAATCCCTCTGTCATCAGGGTTTTTAAGAGTTACTTGATGTAAGATGCCTGGATTAATGCCTGGTACATAATACATAAGCACTATGTAAAGGTGAAATATTATTACTATTATTATTATCATTATATTCAGCATCATTATTATTAAGATTAGAAAAATACTGCTTGGTAAATTTTTGAGGTTCCACTTACAAATACTCTGAGTCAGACCCTGTAAATACCAAGAAACTGCTCTGAGGTAAGTTAGGAGAAATAACAATTCTTTTTGAGTTAAGAACCTAGGAACCTTGCTATAAGAAATCACGGGTATGGCCTCATGGGATGCGCCCAGTCTTGGTAGAGATAAGGCCTGGTAGTGAGGAGGCCTAGTAGTCAGGATGCCTGCAAATCCAACTTGTTAGCTTCCGGATGTTGGGCAAGTCATTTGTCCTCTGTCAGCCTCAGTTTCTTTATTTGTAAAATGAGATGTTGTACCAGATGAATTCGGAGGTACTTTTCAGCTCCAAAGTCCTGTCTTTTTAATCAGTGCTTTGTAAATGAAATCATATTTTGAGTGCACGGGGAACATTTGCCACTTCAAAAAAACACTGTGATGACTGGAAAGTGCTTTGTTATGGCAAATCCTCGCTGTTGATTCTGGCTTATAACTGTGGCTGCTCAAAACTCAAGTTTATTTACAGCCACCACAGGAACATTGCTATCCCACAAATGCTTGAAACAGGAAGTAAGATGCTCTCATACAGGCTGTATCAGTCCTCTGCCACTAGCTCGCAACCTTCTCTGGGCAAGATCTGAGTACACCTGGGTGATGCAAGTTGTTGGGAGACTAACTCAGCGCCCTTCTTCTCTCCTGGAGTGTCCCTGGGATTCTAACTGCCATTTGTGCAAATGTTATCTGCCCCTCCCTCCTACCGAGTCATCTCTCCCTCCTACACACACACACACACACACACAGGCTTGTAATAACTATGCATATCTCATATCACCCAAGGGATTTTGAAGTTATTAATTTAATTTAATTCATTCCTTGGGGAAAAGCTCATACACATACACACGAATTCATGCTTTGAAAGTAAACATTTAATTTTTCTGTGCCAAAGAAAATGGAAAGGGAAGAAAGATAATAATTGAAAAAAGATGTTCTTCTGGGTAATTGTCACATAACAAAGATGATAATTAAAGTGTAGGAAGGGGATAAAAGAGAACTAACTAAATGAGCACCTATATAGGAGACTCCTGGTATTAGATGTTTCTCAGTAACGTTTTCTTTTATCTCTACAAGATAAGCATTGTATCCCCCAGTTTACTTTTAAAAAAAGTTCCACAAAGATTTCTTGCCCAGAGTCCCCACAGCCAGTAACTACTGGGACATCAGACTCTCACAATAACAAAAGAGACTTCATTCTGTTTTCTGGGTGTCTTCAAGACACCCACCTTACACACACACATAAATATTGTTTTGTTCATATATATATATATATATATTTGTTCATCTGCAACCAATATAATTAAAACCCATTTTAATATGCAAATTTATAGTTTTATGCATCGATAGGTTATCAATTCTGGACCTTTAGCTTTAAAAAAGGAGTTATCATATTTGTTGAGAAATTTACTTTGAATTTACCATATCTTTATGATTTGAGTTTGGAGAAGGTCCTTTTGTGCGACTGCCAAATATTTGCTGCCCACGGTTGAAATCCAGACAAAATGTGGAGAATGAGACATGATACCAATAAGTATAAAAAATGTAATCAGATGGCTAGAGCTTAATCTACTGAGTGAATCCTCCCACCCAAGGAAAATTCAGTTGGGTTTTATCAAGGTGCTAAATTTTATTTGCAAATGCACTCCAGAAAACACATCTACCTCAGATGCTTTTTGAAAACAATAACTGAAATGGATTTAACAGGGAATTATAGGTAGTGCTAGGGAGTAAGAACTGAATCACACTTTAAAATGAATTGCATTTAGATCACAAAGTTAAATATAATAAGCAATTTACAGATATCATAAATGCTATATGATTCTTTTTTTAGCTTCTCACCATTGCTCTCATTAGGCTCTGATAAAAGCTCTTAGCCAGAACACCCATTTTTTTTTAAAGGCTATTATTTAAAAAAAGAAAAGAGATGACAAGCGTTGGCAAGAATGTGGGGGAAATTGGAATGTGGGGAAGCTGTGCACTATTGATAGGAATGTAAAATGACACAGCCACTGTGGAAGATTATGGCACTTCCTGAAAAAATTATAAATAGTATTACTGTGTGATTCAGCAATTCCACTTCTTGATATACCCTGGAAAGTACTTAAATAGGCATGTGTATGCCCATATTTCAAACAGCATTATTCACAATAGCCAAAGGGTGGGAGCAACCCAAGTTTCCCCTCACAGAGAAATGGATCAAAAACTAGCTTTGTGCACGCAATGGAATGTCATTCAGCCTAAACAGGAAAGTCTGATATTTGCTTCCACATGGATGGACCCTGAAGACATTATGCTAAGTGAAATAAACCAGGCACAAAAGGATAAAATACTGCATGATTGCACTTATATGAGGTACCTAGAGGAATCAAATTTATAGACAGAAAGCAGGGGCTGGGAGGAAGGGAAAAGGAAGGGTTACTGTTTCATAGTACAGAGTCTCAGTTTGGGAAGATGAAAAAGTACTGGAGACAGATGGTGGTGATGGTTGCACAACAGTGGGTGAGTATACTTAATGCCACTGAGCTATATACTTCAAAATGGTTAAAATGGTAACTTTTACATTATATATATATATACATTTGCCATAATTGTTAAAGAGTGGAAGCTGGGCAGAAGAAAAGAGCTTAGGGATTATTAGCATTAGTTCAGTCAGCCTTGTTGCCTTTTGCTGCATTCAGACAGGATTTGATGATGGAGCCTAAATATGAATCTAGGTTATCCCCTTAAAATGGAAAAAAAAAATCAGGTAAAGGGGGCAGAAGATTACCGTTAACTAAATGTCTGGGATATGTTCATCTCAGGTCTAGATTTTCCCATAGTCATCATAACCTGGATCCCAATGTTGTTAATGGTAACATGAGATGTTATCAGATCATGCAAGATGGTAAACCACACTCAATGTCTTTCTTCCTCCATGCATTCCCATTGCCCTCCCAAAAAAGTTCTGGTGGCACTGAGGTAGTGTTACATTCATGCTCACAAACCAGTGCAGGTAGTTGTATGGCATCCACTACACACAATGTTCCTGTGACTTCCCCCGGGTAACTCTTGTCTTCACTTGTAGCGCCTTTGCTATTTGTCTGCCAGCTGCTGTGTACCTCCAGCCACCAGCCACCCCTCACAGGAGCTGCTCTGCCAGCTGCACATTGCCTCTGGTTGTGAACACCCCTTCTCCTTTCACCAGGTGCCACAGTCTCCCCTGCATACCTGTGCTGCTGCCACTCCTGCTTTTAACCACATTCTCGGCCAAGGACCCCTTGCAAGAAGAGCCACCTTATCTCACTGGGCACCGCAGTTCTTTTGCATACAGTCACCATTGCCTTCAGCTATCCGGTGCTTATTGGAGGAGAAAAAGCTTCCTTTTAGATGAATAGCAACTCGAGCTTCCCTGTGTCCCAAAGTCAAACAGGGCTGTAGTTCAGAGCCATCTCAGGTTATATTCACAGCCCTGTCTCCCTTAGTTATAAACATGAATCTAGGGGCTAGCCTTCGATAGATTTAAAGGCAGATGTGAAGCTATATGCAAATTACTCCTTCCCACCGACTTCAAGACCATTATGAGCTCAAGTTAGCTCTTCCCTCAGAAGGTCTTTCTCTGGAGGCTTCTTTATTCTTCATGCCAGCCATGTTCTGGTGAGACTACTTCACCTTGTCCTCAGGCTTTTCCAAATATATTTAAACCCTAGTAACAGGTACAGCTTAGACCCAGCCAGGGTCTCTTACTACACATTTTCAGTCTCATTTAAAATCTCACAAAAACCCAGTGAGGGACATATTATTATTTTCATTTTATAGAGAAGGAAATTGAATGGCTAAGTAACTTGCCATTAAACAGCTAAGCCATTAACATTAAACATTAAAACAGCTAGTTAGTGACAGAATCAAAATATGAGCCAAGGTCTGGTAGACATCCATTGCCAGGCACTTTATCACCACCCTGCCTCTCCGTCCCAGCTCTGTGCAGTACTTACGATGTACCAGCTACCTGCCTGCAATCACTCAGCTGACCAGCAGTGTTTCTCAGGTGATGGCTATGACTACCCCTAAATCACAACTGCATTGGGTCTACCTTGCATCTTCGCCACATGCATATGACTCTCGTGCCCTGCCCTGTGGTGAGGCTGTGCCAAGTGCTTTTCAGAACTTTGACATTTTATGTGGTAAAATAGTATTTCCTTTTGTGAGTGCTGATCAGTAGACTCTTCCTACATTTATTAGTAAATCATCTCATTCTTAAAGTTGATTCCTCAATTTTTCAATCAGAAGGAACCAAATGTCCCCTTGGGCTGAGCTTATTCCAAAGCTGTTCAACTGAGCTGGGACTCACATGTTTCATTTTTTTTATTGTGGTTATTTTTGTTTGTTTGTTTTCCCCAGTCAGACGCAGGTTATGTAAGCTTCCCATCCTAAAACTGTGCTGAGTGACCTCTGCTATTCAGAAGCACTTCGGTAATTTATTCTATAAAGGGCATTTGGGCTCAGGAGAGAAGGTGCAATTGTCTCCATTTGGCTCCCCCTGAATTCTCCATCATGAGGACTCAATTAGCATAGACAAGAGAAATGAAACTGACCTTTAGGTTATTATCGGATTCTCTCCTGCCAATATATGATTGTGCTCTTCAATACTGTCTAGAATATTACTGATCCTAATTATAAATGACTCAATGATAGGTCTTCAATTCCAATTTCCCCCAAGGGGATTAAGTCAATACTTTCAGATATTTCGACTGTTCCTTGAAGTATTTAGCTTAATCTAACATTGTCTTTCATCCCACTGTTTCATGGTTGATACTGTTTTCAGGAAGATGTATTTTTAGTTCATTCGTGTATTTGGGGGATTTGTTTTCATCATTTCTAAAAATGCTTACACTGCTCATATCTTTTGGGGGTAAGATGAGCTTATCTTTATTCTGAGGAAGCTGAGTTCTGATTCATATATCTTTTGGTGAAAAGCTTTTCAGCAAGTCATCTCAAAGTGGGTCATTAAGAAGTTACCCTTCTCACCCTGCCTGGTTTAGCTCAGTGGATAGAGCATCGGCCTGCGGACTGAAGGGTCCCAGGTTCCATTCTGGTCAAGGGCATGTACCGTGGTTGCAGGTACATCCCCAGTAGGGGGTGTGCAGGAGGCAGCTGATTGATGTTTCTCTATCCCTCTCTCTTCCTCTCTGTAAAAAATCAATAAAATATATTTAAAAAAAGAAGTTACACTTCTCTGTATTCACACTTTTTAATTGCAGAATGTAGTGGTATCTGACATTCACTTAGAGTTTTCACTTATGATAAAGGAATCATAGAATTTTAAGTCTGGTAAACAGCCATTAATTTAGGGGCAACTTGTTGCACACTTTATTAACAAAGAATGAACCCGACGCACCTAGATTTTGAATTATTCAAGCCCTAGTTAAGTAATGGCAGAGCCGTATTTAGAAACATAGATCTCCCTAAAGTATTATATGAGGTGAATTTCCTCCCCCCCCTTATCCTTTTTCAAAATCAAACTACATCACCAGCCCCATTTTCCACAAGTTGATTGTGTTAGTGTTATAGTTAAGCAATGCTAGCTGCTAGAATAAATATGTCCTAGAACCTCAGTGGCTTAACACAATAAGCATTTATTTCTTGTTTAAGCAACAATACAATGCAGGTGTCCCTGGCTTGACAGCTCTCTTTCAAGTGTTCACTAGATTCATGTTTATAACTAAGATCAGACTCCTTCCATCTCCCATCTCTGCCATCTGCAGCTCGCGGCGCCTAATCTGGAGTTCTGTCCATGTGACTTGCCAGGGGAAAGAAAAGCAAGGACTGCCTGGGAAGTTGCTAAGAATCAGGCTTGGAAACAGCATCATTACTTTCATTCACATTCCATTAGAAAATATGCTTTTGTTTTCTCTCTGCACCCAAGCTGCAGTAATCTCCCTTCATACTGCAGAACCTACATTGGAGACTTCCTATTCAGTGAAGGGGAGAGGTGTATCCAGGTCTAATGTTTGTCTGCCACTAATGGTCCTGGTCCCCTTCACTTTCAACCTGGTTGCTCTAAGAATCCTTCTATACCTTATGCCTGAAGACTATTCAAGGGGCATGTAATATACTACATTTCTAATGTCAAGCCATTTTAAAAATGTAGCTTATTTTGCTGAACTGAGCAAGAAAGCTCTGCTTTTGCTATTTAATCATGCAAATATTGAGAATGAAATTAATTAATTAATTAATTAATTAAAAATTAATTAATTTAGTTTATAATTTTTCTTTTGGAAAAAATAGTTAAGGGAAAAGTCACTCCTCTTTAAAGAGCACAGTTCTTAAACAGTTTACCCTTCCTACTGCTCCCTTGCAGCCAACGTTCTAACCAGTACTGGCTTTGCATCTCTATACCCTGCTGGTGGTATTACATCACTGGGAAGCATGCATCTTGTATGGATAGAAAAGGATGCTAATGGCAATGATTGTGCACATGTGTCCAATGGCCCTGACAGCATCAGGAAGCAATTCCATTGTAGATAGAGGAGAGCAAGTGTCTTTGCTTTCTCTAGTTGGAGAAGACCAGGAACCCCTGAGGTCATGGTTATAGTCAAGGTGCTTGTACACCTCCTCCCACACTCAAGACCAGGCCTACCAGACCGCTCTGTCCCTGGGTCTCTGACTAGATATTTCTCTTGGCTTTCACCACGTATTAGCTAATACTGAGTTTTTAGTGTGTATAACCTCATCTTTTTATGTGTTTTCTTGATCATTTTAATGAAAAGTCAAAGTTGAGATTATGCATCCCTTGTCACCCGCCATCATCATTTTAAGAGACTTAAACTGAGAATGAATTTCTTTATTTGGCAATAAATTGGGAATAGTAGTGAAATTTGAAGTGAACGGTTATCATCTGCACTCACATTTGTCATTACCTTGGTCAGGATGGGAAAGGAAGTAGAATGTAAATTTGTCTACTAAATAGGCCAGACTGAATTCATTTATACTTTTGACTAAAAGTCATTTTAAATCAAGAATGAACAATATTACTAAAGTGTATCCTCATCAAATGTTTGATCTGAATGCATTATTTGTAGGCATCAGAATACACCTAAGATTTCTACATCGTACTTTAAGAGTCATTTGCTGAACTAGCTAAAGTTTTTCTAACCAGATGTGGTAACCAAGGATGATCATGAGACTATGGACCATTCCCAATTTTGTATCTCTAGATTGTGCTAGAATTTGACATTCTGAACCTTGCCTAGTTGGAGTGAAATATCTTGAATTTTATTCTTATGTCATGGCAGTCTGTCTAGAATGCATTATATTCACCAGTAGAAAATAATTGTTGAGTAACAGTTGTAGATTTTCCTCTGAGTAACATGTGGCTGAACATGAAAATCATTTCCTTGTTTTGAATAATCTATTTAAGCACTGTAACAGAAAAAGGCAGTAATCACTACTACTCTTTTTTTTTCCATTTAATCTATTCCCAACCCTAAATAGTTACATGATAATTGCTCTGGCCTGTAAGTGATTCTTTTTAAAGTGATCTTAAAGTTTCTGATATCATCATGTGTTGAATTTAACTTTTAAAATTCAAAAGAAAAAAGTAATTTTCCTCATTCTAACTTTTTTGAAAAGCATCTCAAAAGATACACATACATAATCACATACATCCAAACACACATATATATTCACTGTATTACTTACAGGTAATGTTTATCCTAATTATATTTTATAAGTGATTTTGTTGAGAATATTTGCAGTAATTCCATTAATTCATTCACTCAACTGAAAGCATAATTATATGCCAAATTCACAATATTGGGTATTGTAAATTAAGAGATACGTAGCTGGTCTCTGCATTCAAATATCTTAAAATCTAGTTGGAAGCAGACATGCAGACATTTAAAATATTAATCCAAACACCCATCCATCCTGTCATTCATTCATATATCCAATATGTATTAAGCACCTCCTTTGTGTCAGTGAAAGATCAGCAGTGTTGCAGTCTTCCAGGAGCTTGAGGTCTAGCAGGAAGGTCGGATGTATTCATGACTGGACCTGTGGAAAGTTTCAATTCGTTACAGAAATGAGACAGCCTGCCAGCAGAAGTCTGCGTGTGAGGCCACTGCTGAGGATGTTCTGGGAAGTAGCACCTACAGTGAAAACAAAAGTTATTTGGAATAGGCCCGAGAAAACGAAATCAGTAAATATTCTACCCAGGAGACGAGGCTGTTGGTTCTGGAAAGGAACGTTTACTTGGCATCCTTGGGGGCGTTCTGGTTTTTTTTACATCTAGTCAGCCCAGAGAGATAATGCCCTGTGCCCCCAGTGAGAGCCAGGAACGGTGGCTAATGAGGTAATTAACATTTCAAATGGAGGAAGGATAGGTGTTAACACTCTCACATCCACTTTCAGAAGCAGAGTTTAACAGTGTCTTCCGTTTAGAATCTCTAAAGGAGTCCTACTTTCTCTTTTACACCTCCTTTGTATTTTCCCCTTTCTATTTCTTTGTGTGTAAAACCCCCTTTTACTCTTTCACTCCAATTCCTCCTCTTTGAATCTTTTTCATTTACTCTTGCTTATATTTTTGTTTTCCTATTTTTAAAAATTTATTACCTCTGCCCTAGCTGGTTTGGTTTAGTGATAGAGTGTTGGCCTGTGGACTGAAGGGTCCTGGGTTTGATTCTGGTCAAGGCAAGTACCTTGGTTGCAGGCTCCTCCCCAGCCTGGACCCTGTTTGGGGCGTGTGCAGGAGGCAACCAATCGATGCATTTCTCTCACAATGATATTTCTCTCTGTCTTTCCTTCTTTTTTCCTCTCTCTCTTAAAAAAAAAAAAATCAACGGAAAAATATCCTTGGGTAAGGATTTAAAAAAATTTATTACCTCATTCTGTATCCATTTTCCCCATTCACTGAACAATCTATAGTAATAAAAGCATAATATGCTAATTAGACTGGACAGCTGAATGACCTTCTGGACATCATTCCGGATGTCCTTCCAGACAAAGCCGCCACAGTGGGGGCCAAGGCAGAGGTGGTTAGGGGCAATCAGGAAAGCAGTTAGGGATGATCAGGCAGGTAGGCTGAGTGATAAGACACAATCAGGCAAGCAGGAGAGAAGTTAGGTGCAATCAGGCAGGCAGGCAAGCAGTTAGGGGCGATCAGGCAGGCAGACAGAGGGGTTAGGGCGATCAAACAGGCAGGCGAGTGGTTGGGGCGATCAGGCAGGCAGAGAAGTTAGGGGCAATCAGGCAGGGAGTCAGAGCAGTTAGGAGCCAGCAAGAGGGTACAGGCTGGGCTGAGGGACCCTTCCCACCTCGTGCATCAGGCCTCTAGTGTTTAATATAAAAGGGTAATACGCTAATTAGACTGGATGTCATTTCAGACATCCTTCTGGATGAAACGGGCTGGAGGAAGCCCAGGTCCCGGGTGCCTGTCAGTAGCCGGAGGATAGCCTGTGTCCTGGGTGCCAGAGGGAAGCCAGTGCCAGCACCCGGGGGAAGAAAGGCCTACTCTTGCATGAATTTCGTGCATCAGGCCTCTAGTGTTTAATATATTAAGATGTTTAAATTGATTTCCATTTGATGTTTTTACTATATATTTTATACATATGCACTTTTATTGCATGCAATATTTTTGTCTTTGTAGTTCTATATCTCACAAAAAACAGCTTTTTCTTTCATAAGATCTTTCTTACGACCTCAAGTTCCTCTTTCTTAAAATATATGATTTTGACGCTATTCATTACTGTCTTAAACACAACCAGAAAAAAAGATTAGTAATCTTTAATCATGTTTTATGACCATCCTAAGAAATTTACCCACCATCTGCCAAACATTCCCTACTTAAAATGAAAACCAGCAGAATATACAAATATGGAGAATACACAAATATGGAGAGTGCAATTGAATATCCTTTTGTTTGGAACTTTATGCACAATGACAACTGCTTCATGTGGTACTAATGAACCCCAGAACAAGAATAAGAATCTCTCTTCTAAATGACTTCAATTTAAAAACTTTTTGTGATATGTTATATGGTCTTCCTTTAATTAAACCTATGTCTTTTATTAAAGAAATATCATATCATCAGTGTAGATAATTTGTAAAGTATAATGAAGAAAATCAAAACACCAATAAAATATAAATTGTTCTTTCTTTTCAAAATTTAATTCAGTCTTTATGATATTGCCTATTTCTAATCCATTATAATAATATATTTCTGACTCATCTGTATTATAACAGGCCAGTGGCCGTAACACTGGAATGACCAAACGACTGGTCACCAGGAGGTGCATTGATGGGTCTCGTGGCACGGCAGGTCTTGGTCTCATGGTGCAGCAGGAGTCTGGGTCCCGCTGGCGCCGTGGAAGGGAGTCTGGGTCCTGTCCGCGCAGTGGGTCTGGGTCTTGCACGATTTCATGCGCTGGGCTTCTAGTTAATTTATATTTATCTAACACCCTATATATTATTTTGTTATTGTTGTTTTCATATTTCAATCAGAAAAATGGCTGCATATTTCCATCTTTGTTTTAGAATCCTTTTCCTCACATAAGTCTATTTTAATTCTTTCACATATTTACTAAGAACTCTTATTTAAGACTTATTTGCATCCTTCTTTATTTATCTAATATATTAGCATAAAACAATATAAATAAATTACATAAAATATATTCTTCAAAATCTATTATGCAGAAGGAAAAATTTTAAATATTGAAAATGACAGGTTCAAACATAAAACCCCATTTTTTTAAGTGCCTC
>NW_006299390.1:5357668-5365070 GCF_000327345.1 Myotis davidii | reverse complement strand
GTTGATTGTGCATGTCACAACAGTACCAAAATGAGGAATCCAGAATGACAGAGACCAATGTGTCCCCAAAACCAGTTCTTGACAAAGTTCTAAACAAAATATACATGCACTGCAGAATTGTTTTACTTTGTTTTGTTTTCCCCGATAAAAGGCCCCTACTGAATTTAAAGGATTGTCTTTATTCAACTATTATGGTAGCTTTTATGTAACCTTTCTATTATATTTCAGTTTAGATTTACAGAAAAGTGACAAAAATAGTACAGAAGGTTCCTGTTTACTGCATCTAATTTCCTGTTTTGATCTGACGTTAGTATAGGACATTAATTATAACCAAGTAACCCATTTTGAGTCATTGTTATGAACTAAAGTCTATACTTTATTAAGATTTCCTTAGTTTTTACCTAATGTCCATATTCTGTTCCCGGATCCCAGCCAGGTTATCACAATATATGTAACTTTCATGTCTCCTAAGACTGTGATCGTTTCTTAGATTTTCCTTATTTTTGATGACTTTGACAGTTTTGAGAAGTACTGGTCAGGTATTTTATAGAGTGTCTCTCAGTTTGTCTGATATTTTTCTCATTAGACAGGGTTATAGGTTTGGGGATGAAGTGACATTCTTATCCCATCACGTCAGGCTGCATAGGGTCAGTGTGACTCGTGACTGACCGCTGCTGAAGTTATGCTTGATCAGGCGGCTGCGTAGTGTTAATCCTTCCACCTCACCCCTTTTCATACTGTAGTCTTTGGGGAAGGCTACACAATCTACACAGAATTCTTCTGTGCAGGAGATTTCTCTATTCTTCTTCATTTCTGTATTTATTCAAATATATATAGCCAAATGGGCTTGTGAATATTTATCTTATACTTAGAGCTATAAATGAATATGAATATGTGGTTATTATTTTACTTCTCATACTGTTTCAGTTAATAGCTCTTTTTAAATAGAATGATAGTGATAGTTGATCATTGTCTTGTGGTTTTTTTTGTGGGGGGTCTTTTTGTTTGTTTTTTTGGTTTGTTTAATATCCTTACTGGGCCCCAAATTTCAGTAACCCTTTATTATTACTTCATCTGGAAAAGAGAGGCCTGAGAGGGATACATTTTTTTTTTACTTGATTAAATTAAATACACTAGAAACTATAGGTGTATATAACAAATGTTTGTTGAAATAAGTTGAGTTTATTTCCGGCTGATACGTCAGGGAGGTGACATTATAACAAAGGTATTATGTAACTATGGTTTTGAGAAAATTCAATATAAAAAGTTATGGTCATTGCTTTCCCATATATATTTTCCTTCACTTTTTATTCTTTATTTTCTTCTTCTATCTTTTTTGTCATTCTTTCCATGATCAAATAAATCACCTTAGAATAAATATTTTCCATGAAATCTCTTGAATGTCAGTTATCATTTTAGTTGCCCTTATCAGCTGCAACTATTCACCAAACACGACGGTTAGAAATGACTGAAAGCACTTTGAAAATATAAGATGTTCTATAAACACTGTTTCCTAGTAGTCTACAGCCCATTTAAATGGTATTTGATCTGGCATAATGTGCTATTTTAAGCATCTTTGAGCCATCATAACTTTGGATACCTTCCTTGCTTTCTGGGTTTCAGATTCCTGAAATGTTCTCTCTTGAAATCCAATATTCATTCCAAACTATATTACACTGAATTCAAGTTAACTCCTGAGAGCAGGAGCTAGAAAAGCCTCATTCCCTCAATCATTCTTGTATTTATAATAAGAATTAGATCCAGGAGATCACACTTGATTAGATTATATTCTCTCTCCAATGTAATGCTACTTCTGCAAAAAATCAAGAGGCTTCTTTATCTATACTTTACACATTGGAGAGTGAAGGTGATAATTCCAATGCACACCAAGGCAACACATTTATTTAAACTAATCATGACTGAGAGCATTTTACTTTAAGGCGATAACACTGGTTACGAGACTAGCCTATAAATGGATACATGATAGAAACTTGAGCAATTTTATTCACTCAAGCTAAAATACGTGCAATCTTAACCTAATTTTGTTTCAGCCCCATAATCCTTCTTTTAATAGAAACAACAGTTCAGTTTTGAATTTTTGCAACTAGACCTATAAAGTCAAGAACTAAGAGCCATCACAGACATTGAATTTGCTAATGGATTTAGAATACAGAACAATAGAACTCAAAGGTGGATTGAATAAAAATAAAGAAGCACAAAGATATATAATATGGAAAAAGGCATTTCATTGCATTCTATAAGTTGCTAGTGTTTGAGTCAAAGTAGCCTTTAAGGATTATGGGTATTTCTGGTAATCACTGAGCCAAACACTGTTGCCCGGTATTTCTCATAGTATAGTCTGTGAAACTATACCCCTACAAGACACTATGGGTAAAAAGGTTTTAATTTTTTTCCTTAAAATCCCTATTCCAGTGTGGTAGACTGTAACCCATTCCTATAACTGTCAATGAACATTAGGTATCAGTAGATTTAAGAACTCCTGCCATAAAAACTTTTGTCTTATTTGGTTAATCCTGTCTCCCTATTTCATATGCCTATGAAACTTATGTTTTTTCTTTTTTCCCCCTTCCCCATTCTATTTATCTTCAGAATTATTGTTCTCTGGCTATACTTTAGGAACTCTGCTCTATATAAACAATTTTAAATTTCGAAGCTATAGCAAGTTATTAATGTTCAAAAATATTCATAAGATCTATTGATTTAGAGGTAACACAGTCCAGATTTTAGTGAATTAGGTGAGAATTAATTTGAACATATGTCTACTCCATGATCCAGCTATTCCATTCTATCTTATTGGACTATGCACAGAACAGTAATGGACATAGCAGCTCTTAACTAGTCTTGAACTGGAAATAAGCCAAAAATCATTGACAAAAGAATGAAAAAAATAAATTGTGAGATAATCATATAATAGAATACATACTATGTAACAATGGGAACAATAAAGTTTTACTACCCACAAACACATAGAACCTCAAAAAGAAATTGCTGAGCAAAAAGAGCCAGACAAAAAAAAGAATATATACTGTATAATTTCAGTTAGATGAAGTTTTTTTGTTTTTTAAAAAGAACAAAATTAATCAATGATGCTAGAAATTGGAGTAGTGTTTGTCTTGGGCAGGATGTAGTGACTAGTGACTGGGAAGTGTCAAAGGTGGACTTCTGGAATTCTGACAAAATTCTAGGTCTTCATTTGGGTGTTTGCTTTTTGAAAATTCATCAAACTGTACACTTAATGATTTTGTAATTTTCTGTGCAAAAAGCACACAAAACAGTTAAAATGAATGAACGGTTATAAACAGTTTTCTCTTTTTATTGCTGTCAGAATGATTTAATGTTTTAATTGTTTTCCTTTTTGTCACGTAAGTTGTTTTTTTTAAAATGCAAGTGATATCGGACGTGACTTATAAGGTAACTCTACCCCCAAAAGTCTGACTTTCTATATGTCTAGAACATTTAACATGCAATTTAGAAGTAACAATGGCTTGCCGTTAGAGTGTGTTTGAGTATGAGTTCTTGTGTGTGTAACAAATAAGTTCAAGTAAAACATGCAAACATGTGATAGTATTAGTCATTCATTCATTTGTTCATTTAGTTAACAATATTCTAGGCATTAGGAATATATGTGTGAACAGAATAGAATAAATCCCAGATATCATGGGTTTGCATTTTAGAGATGTGAGACAGAAATGAAACACCATGTAAATAAATAAATGGGTAAATAAAATCAGGTAGGAATAAGAGCTATTAAGAAAGTAAAGCAGAATAATGTTATAGTGACTGTGTGTTGTGTGTGTGTGTGTGTGTGTGTGTGTGTGTGTGTGTGTGTGTTAGGGTGTCACCTACTATGGTTAAGGTGCATGGTCAGGGAGGACCTCTCTGATAAGGACAGATTGAGCAGAGTCCTGAATAACGTGAGGGAGTGACCAGACATATCTGGAAGGTTAAGTTTAGACATCTCTGGAGGAAGGTTAAGTTTAGACAGGGTGAACAGCAAGTGGAAAGGCCTGAGGACAGAGCATGTGATGACTGTTCTAGTAATAGCAAGCAAAACAGAGTGGCTGGGGCAAGAAGAACAAAGGAGAAAGGGGTCTGGCCCTTTGGAGAGTTTGAGCCGAGGAGTTACAAGATCTGACCTAGCTTTGGCCAGGGTCGCTCTTGCTCCTGTGTGGAGACCAGACCAAGGATGGAGACAAGGATGGAGCAGGAACATTGGTGTTCGATAACTTAGCTCATGAGGGTGGGGTTGTGGAATAGAGGAGAAGTGGTCTCTTTCAGTATATATTTCGAAGGCACAATGACTGAATTGATAATATATTGGATATGAGATATACAAGAAAAACAGTCAAAGATGACTTCAGTATTTTTGGCCTGATAGATTAGGGTTTTTACTTACTGAGAGGGGAAACTGTAGGATGTGCACGTTATAGAGGTAGCATGTCAAATCAAGTGTTCAGTTTGAGCATGCAAAGCTTAAAATGCCTATAAGACAGCAATTTTCAACTGGTGTGCCGTGGCAGGCACGCTGGTGTGCAGCAAGAATTTTTAAAACATGTAATACCTGACTGTGTAGTCAGGGGCACTGATCTCCTTCCCTTAGATTGTCTAATAAAAAAATGGCAACTAACACAATAGATGTCCAATGTGAATGAATCAAAATTACATCTATTTTTTGTCAAGTAGGCAAAAGATAAAATATATCTTTGGTGTGTGCAGGATTTTAGTAAGTATTTTATGTGTGCCATGAGATGGAAAAGGTGGAGAATCCCTGCCACAGGACAGTCATGTTTGGCTGTGGATCTGGCCGCCTGTACATGAATTTGGAATCCAGAGGAGAGGTTGGAGCTAGGAATATAAATTTGAAGAGTTGTTAGATTCAAGGTGGCGTTCAGTATAGGAAATGAGTGTAGAGAGAGAAATGAAGGAGCCTGAAGACTAATCCCGGGGGGCCTTGCACATTTAGAGGCTGTGGGGAGCAGAAGGAAGCAGAAAACAAGAATAGACAGCGGTGGTGAGTGAAGTAGGAAGCCAGGCAGGAGTGTGTGTTTGTAGACTGTAAGTGAAGAAAGTGTTTCAGGAAGAGACTTCTTGATTGCCTCAAATGCCACCAGAAGTTCAAATGCGATGAAGACTGGGAAAGGACCATTGGATCTGTAATGTAGATAGATGTCTTGGTAGCCAGAGTAAGAGGGATTTTGTTATAAAGGTGTAGACAAAAGCTGGGTTGGAGTGTGTTTCAGAAATGATTCTAGGAGAAGAATTGGGAAAGCTGAGTGTGGAGCACTCTTAAAGGATTTTATTCTTTTTTTTTTAAGTATCTTTATTGTTGAAAGTATTGCAGATGTCCCCTATTTCCCCCCCATTGACCCCTTTTTCTCCACCTCCCCTCTCTCCCCAGGCCTTCACTGCACTATTGTCTGTTTTTTTTTCTAAGGGAAGCAGTGATTGGGTGATTATTAGAGAGCATGTGGGGTAAAGTAACATTTTAAAACATGATTTCAGATATTATAGCATTTGAATATATGGTTAAAATAACCTAGTGGAGAGTAAAAAGAGGGAAACTGGTAATCTAGGAGAGACAGAAGCAACTGGAAGGATGTTCTTGAGTAGGTTAGAGGGAGAAGAAAGCTGCATGACAGAAGCATCTACAAAATGTTCACCCTTATAAATGTAGGTGCAACATTGAAAGGATTTAAATAGGCCTTAATCCTAATTAAAAGATTGATTTTTCTGCAATTTCTTCTTGAAATGTAAATGTCTAATTGGATGTATAAGCTAACAATTAATCCAGAAATTTCTGTGAGAGAGATTAAAAATTAAACAACTCATCTGGCATGCACTGTAGTTGGCAGTGGGTGTACTGATGGGCTGTTTGTTCAAGGCATTCAGAACGCATGACCACATCCATTTTTGGGTAGCATTCACTTATTACCTAGAATAAAGCAATTCCATTGGCACTCTGATATTCAAGAGCCTGTTTCATATTTCTCACTTCTGAAATGATCAATAAAAGGGAAAATAGAAGAAAAAATAGAGAACATAGAAGGTAGAAAGTCAAAGTTGCCTATCAATTATGAATTTACTTTTACACAGGAGTTAATTATTTAGAAATACTAGAATAAAGGAGGTGTCATAGAAAAGCTTTTTATTTTTTTAAAATATTTTTTTATTTAATCGATTTTAGAGAGAGTGAAAGGAAGAGAGGTAGAGAGAAACATCTATTTGAGAGAGAAACATCAATTGGTTGCCTTCTGCACACTCCTCAACTAGGAGTCAAACCAGGAATTGAGCCCATGACCCTGGGCTCAAACAACTGAACCACACCAGCCAGGACGTCTTCTTATTTTTGTAAACTACATGTTTTCACATATTTCGTATCAATGTCATTTCAGTAATACTATAAACTATGTTTAGTAATAAGACAAAGTTTTAAAGGTCTTGTAAAAAGGAGAAATGATCTCTGAATAAGAGTTAGTTACCCAGCTAGTGTTGCTCAGTTGTTGAGCGTGGGCCTATGAACCAAGAGGTCACAGTTCGATTCCCAGTCAGGACACATGCCTGGGTTGCAGGCTCCGTCCCTAGTGTGGGGCCTGCAGGAGGCAGCTGATCAATGATTCCCTCTCATCATTGATGTTTCTATCTCCTTCTCCCTCTCCCTTCCTTTCTAAAATAAAAATTAAAAAAAAAAAAGAGTTGGTTACTTTCCAGATCTAACATAAGGACTCTATGACAGCAGAATATAATCTCAGCCTTGTACTTTAGGCATTAGGCGTTCTTTTAAAAATTATTTTGCTTGACTGCATTATTTTTCTATGCCTGGATATTATAAAAAATAGTTTTATATTTTATTATTTATGAGAAAAACTACTATTTTAAAATAGCCATATCACTTAAATTATAAAAAATACTAGGGGCCCAGTGCATGAATTCATGCATGTTGAAAGGAACTGTGGGCTGCAAGGTTGCCGTGGGCACAGGGGTGGGTCTCAGCCCATCCTTTGTGCCCCTGCCTGGCCCCTCCCACGATGGACCTCCCAGTCCACTGTCTGTTGGCAGCCCTGCACCTAGCACCACCACTCCAGCCCACTGCTGGCGCTGGCCCTGCTCGCACCCACTGATGGCGCGGAGCGATTGGGGCTGGCTCCAACAGCAGGTGCGAGCGGGACCAGCACCGTCAGTGGGGTCAGCGCCGTCAGCAGGTGTGAGTGGCGGCTGCTGCCCCAATTGCCTCTCAGGAGCAGGGGGAGGTAGAGAAGCCCTCAGGGGCGATTGGGGCCAGCAACTGCCGCTCACACCCACTGACGGTGCTGAGCAATCGGGGCTGGCGCCAGGCACCAGCAGTGGGTGCAAGCGGGGCCAGCGCCAGCAGCAGGGGCTCAAG
>NW_006299390.1:5328246-5357318 GCF_000327345.1 Myotis davidii | reverse complement strand
GCGGCGGGGGCAGCGCCGTCAGCAGGTGTGAGTGGCGGCTGCTGCCCCAATTGCCTCTCAGGAGCAGGGGGAGGTAGAGAAGCCCTCAGGGGCGATTGGGGCCAGCAACTGCCGCTCACACCCACTGACGGTGCTGAGCAATCGGGGCTGGCGCCAGGCACCAGCAGTAGGTGCAAGCAGGGCCAGCGCCAGCAGCAGGTGCTAACGCCATCGGGACCATGGTGTGTGGGAGCAAATAACTTTCAGTAACTACCAGAGGCTTGCCCCGATGACAGCAACAGCACCTCGCCTTGTTCTGGCACCCCCGCTCTCCTGCTCCACCATCCCACCGTGGCTGATGACCACCATGTTCCACACTCTGCCGCCTGCTGCCAATGCTGGCCATGTTCCTCACATGCCCCCTGGTGGTCAGCACACATCATAGCAACTGGTTGTACATAATAGTGGCCCGGTGCACAAAATTTGTGCATGGGAGGGGTAGTGTCCCTGCACCCTCTCCAATCTGGGACCGCTCGAGGGATGTCTGACTGTCGGTTTTGTCCCGATCCTGCAGACAGTCTGACATACCGGCCATGTTCCTCACATGCCCCCTCAATAGTACTCATGCCTGTCTGCCTGATCGCTCCTAACCACTCTGCCTGCCAGCCTGATTGCCTCCAACTTCCCCCCCTTGGCTGACCTGATTGCCCCCAACTGCTCCCCACCCCCCGCCAGCCTGCTCGCCCCCAACTGCACCCCCACTGGCCTGATCACCCCCAATTTCCCCTTCCCCCCACTGTCCTGATTGCCCCTAACCACCTCTGC
Organism: Myotis davidii; assembly: GCF_000327345.1. Lineage (NCBI taxonomy): Eukaryota > Metazoa > Chordata > Mammalia > Chiroptera > Vespertilionidae > Myotis > Myotis davidii. The sequence continues at coordinate 5,356,514 of NW_006299390.1, read as the reverse complement.
CTTGGCCCCGCTGCCTGGCTTTGTCTGGAAGGACACCTGGAAAGTCTCCTGGAAGGTCTCCCTGTCTAATTAGCATATTACCCTTTTATTAGTATAGATAGATCATACAAATGTAAAAATGTATGTTATCTGATGGAACTTGTCAATAGTGTTAGGACATTTAAAATGTCTATGGTATTATATATCCCATGGATTCACTATGTATAGCTTGCTAAGGCAGGAGTCTCCTTTCTTCTGACCTCTGGGTGTGCCTGTAGGACAAGTCCTTTGAATTTGTGTTTCCTTCCTCCTTTTTCTACTATAGCTGTTGATACTAGCCTTATCCTTTCTGTCATCCTGGCTGGAACACTTTGTTAACCCTCTCTCACCAATGAAATTTAGCTATTTATTAGGTTAGGAACAATCTTGTTGGTGCACTTTACACACATTTATTCCTTTCACCATTCTTACTCAACATTCTTCCTTTTCTCAAACTTTCCAAAAACAGTCAGAATTTTTAGAATTTTAAGCCCAGGATCTGTACTCTGCCTGATATTCAGCCTTCTCTCACTCCATTCCCTATTCACCTTCTATGTCCAAGAAAATTGGTCTCCACCCCTTACCACTCCCCAAACATGCTCTTAGCTTTCCTACAAGCATGCCTTTGCTCACACTCTTCTGCGAGCCGTGAGTTGGATATAAGGTTCATTTTCCTACTTATTTTATCCAGGGATCCATTTCCACATTTATGACTTACCAAACTCCCCTGACCCTTGAAGGATCATCCCAAATGTCAGGTCATTTCCAGTCTGAAGACCCTTCCTGGAATTGCCATCTTTGCACGGTGAGCTCTGCAGTGCCCAGCCCAAGTGTCATTCTCATTTTACAGATGACTAAGCCACAGCTCAGGGAGGTTTAATGATCTCTCTGCACCACAGAGCTAATATGCAGCAGCCTGGGATGCCAACACCATGCTGTTTTAGGGCACTCAGCTGCTTTCTAAATGTTCTCTGACTGAAGGAAGAAGTAAATGAATTTGTCATTTTCAATTTTACTTAATTTAAAATTGGGAAGCACTAAGTGGTGCTTCTCTGTCACTAAGAGTCTTGCAGGACTAGAACAAAGTAGATTATTAGTGGCATGAGCTGAAAAATGAGGAAACAGTGAGGCAGTGTTGTCTGTGACAAGAAAATTTAATGAAGAGCAAGTGTTTTGAACTTTTATATATATGTTTCAATGATCAATGTAAAAAAATAAATATCTATACATAACCTCGTACAATAGTTAAGTGCTTGGTATGGGGCAGACAGTTTTTGGATATTTTACATATGTTAATTTTTTTATTTGGCATTATGCTAATTCTGCAAGGTTAGTATTGCCACATCCATTTTATGGTGGAAGGACAGGGAGCCAGAGGGATGAAGTCACTTGCTATGGGTTATGCTTTAGTGTTATAGTTGGAATGTAAAGATAAATGACAGCTACATGTGCCTTGCGCTGATTTAACTAAATGTTAAAGACTATGAAGGCAGAGGATAACGTATTTTGAGGTCACTTTTTAATCACACTTACATAAGTGGAGATAGCTAAGGCATTTGATGACAATATGGACCATGACTTCTAATGGTTTACATTAGAAATCTTTAATAAGGAGAAGAATAACTTACAAAGAGCTTCAAAATTATCCAGATTCCTTTGCTAAGCTGGAACTGTATCAGCATAGAAATTGATAAATCCTGGATCATTGGGTAGAATTAAGATTTTGTGTCATTGCAACAAAAACTTCCAAGTATGAAGTTGTAATGAAATTTGCTACAAAGCAGAAGTTTCTCCTTATATGTTAATGAAATGTAAGATGTTGACTTTCAGGGTTGACCTAAATCCACAGCTTAAATAGGATTATTTCCTAAAATATTTAAACATTGAGCAGAATAAAAGCAGAGCCAATCTCTTTGGGCCTGGTCTTTCCTTAGAAGAGTAACTAGTCAGATTGCTAAGTATGGGTTACCCAGCTCAACTAGCCTTGTGTAAGGCACAGCATATTTGGTGGTGGGCGTCTAAAGTTGATGTATCTCCCTTATCTGCAAAATTCAAAAATTTATAGTTTCCTTTTTATCATAGAAATCCATCATGTTTTGCTAATGTGTTACCAATTAAGGGGGAAGTATTTAAACATTACTTTGATCTCATTACATTTAATTTAGACCCGAAATTCTATGAATTAAATCAAATTTAAAATGGTCTTAGACACTTAGACTTGTTTGCAGTCCCAAACATTATATTTGTGGTAAAATACTATAGATTTCTTTTGATACATCATTGGTTAATATTTTAACTGTAACCTTGGTCGTTGCAATAACTTTACACAGTCTTTCCAATGACTCCGCCTGTAGAGATCAAACCTACATTGGGTATCTTGATTTGAAAGATGTGATCTGAAGGAGAATGTGGGTATTTTGACTTTGAAGGGGCACTTACTACTTCTACCACAGAATGCATTATGATTCTCAGAGTTGCCTCTGAGCAAAGCCATCTGCCTGGGGATTTAAAACACGGCCTGGATGACTGAGGTCATACGGCACCAAGTTAATTTTTATTTGGGGCCTCAGCTCTGGCTCATTTCCTACCTCTCTTGGATAGCTCTAGTTTATCGGGGTTTTTTTTATGCCCTAAGTTTCCCAAAACTCATAATCCTAGAATCAATGTGCTTTGCATCATAAACCTAATGGCCAAATGCTTGATGAGACTCTACTAATTGTCACAGTGGCCAGGCTCAGGAAGGTGCATGATGCCCCGTGTGGTCTTGGAGCCCTGAACAGAGCACTAATGGTCTCTAGGCAGCAGTCCTTCCAGTAGCCGGAATGGCATTTCCTCTAAACTAGTCTTGCATGCTTAGCAAACATCCTGAACTTTTCCCCTGTCAAATCATGAAACCTGCTTAGTACAGTCTCTGTCATCTTGCCAGGGTGTCTCAGCAGGATGTTAAGACTTTAATAGAGACCTTGAAAACATCCTATCAAATTATAATAATTTTGCATATTTTCAAATTTCATTTCCTACCCTCATAACCACTGCTAACATATTTTCAGCAGGTGAATGTTTTGGCAAGAAATTCCAATCAAATGATCATATTTTTAGAAATCTCATTGTGATAACTATGTACGGGGCCAGGTGGGTACTTGATATATGGGGTGGGGGTCACTAACACATGAAATTAATACAGAATAATATTGAATGTGAGCTGTAATTTCCAAAAAGAGAGATGGAGGGGACTGGACGTGTTTTCAGATATAATTAGGATGGCTGCAAACTTCACTTTAGAACTGCTAAACTGAGAAACCGCAAAGCAGAAATTTAGTAGCAGAAGCCTAGAAGACATAAGAATTTCAAAAATCCCTTCTGGGGGACATGGTGAGGAACAGCAAAGTTGTGGATGATCTCTTGGAACAACATCAAAAAATCTCTCTTCGAAATCACTCTCTGTCTAGCATACATCCCATTATCGCCCAATTATAATGATTCAAAAACTCGTTGTTTATGATTATCAGATTTAGGTGACAGTAAAACTGTCCTGAAAGAATATATTTTAACTTTACTAGATACAGTAGTATAGTTTTACTTGTTTCACTGATTTTTTAAAAAAAGGAAATAAAAGAAACATGATTCTAAAGTTCAGGTCACTTAAAATCACGCCATCAATTGTGTATGAAAAGCAGATGTCCTTTTGCATTCATTAGACATGTCTTCATTGCCATATGTTCTCATCAGATGTTTATTATTCTTTCGTACTATTTGGATTCCTTAAACTGCTAAAACGTTACATGAATCGCAAGGAAAATTCTTCAGGCTTTTGTGTGGTTATTGTTGCTAAGGAAACCATTTCCTTTTTCTGCAGTGGATGGGACATCTGTGCCACACTGAGTCTGCTACAGCAAGACATATCACATCAGGAACAGAAAGTGGAGGAAGGAACATAAATGAACAAAATAGGGAAAGTAATACAATTCCTTTATAATGATACTCTGATAGGATTTTTCAATTTAAAAAAAGTAAGATGTGTCTGTGTAATTCTCAGTAGCATGGGCTATCTTTATGCCCATCCCTGCCACTTCCGAACCTGGGCTCTTGTTTTCCCTCAGTGAAACCACTGGTGGCACTTACCCTAATAAAGCACTTGCCAATCTTTTACAAACCTCATCCTGGCCATTACCACTTCACAGAGAAGGGAGCAGGTGTGTTTGAAGCAACATTCCTATGGTCTTCTATCACAATCCCCAAGTCCTACCCGACCCATGACCTTTTCTTCTCCTATCCTCTCGATTATCTGTATGCCCTTACTTTTCTAAGTTTCTTTACTCCCATCTTAGACTATCCCCTGCAACCTTTTCCTGTCCTTCCTGGAATATTTATTACTTAATAATTAGCCCTGGCCTGTGTGGCTCAGTTGGTTGAGCATCACCTTGTGCACTGAAAGGTCATAGGTTCGATTCCCGATCAGGGCACAAATCTGAATCTAGGAGGAAAAGAGCTTGTCTTCTACATCCCTTCCATCCTCGTACAAAATCTTCTCATTTCTGTGCCCTTTTTGTCACTGATAACCACCTCTGAGAGTTTACCTGCCTTCTGAGGACTCCCTTTACTAGTATTCATTGGGAGCTGGGATTGCAGTCTTCCTTCAAGCAAAGTTAAGAGATTTTAACATTCATGTAAGTGACCCCATTCATAGACTGGTCTCACAGTTACTACACTTTTAAATTATGCTGGCCATTCAGTTTCAGCCCTTCACTCACCTGCCCAGGGTCTTAGACTTGTTAGAACTTCAAAAGTATAAACATGAGTCCATTTCCCCCATGACCTCACTCATACCACGTCCTTTCTCACCTCTCAGAGACCACCAGCTCTTTTTTTTTTTTAAGAAAAGATATATTTTTATTGATTTCAGAGAGGAAGGGAGAGGGAGAGAAACATCAATGATGAGAGAGAATCATTGATTGGCTGCCTCCTGCATGCCCCCTACTGGGGATCGAGCCCACAATCCAGATATGTGCCCTTGACCAGAATGGAACCTGGGACCCTTCAATCCGCAGACTGACACTCTATTCACTGAGCCAAACCAGCTAGGGCGACCTCCAGCTCTTGATCACAATATCTTCCTAGTGTCTCTGCTTGTCTCTGTCTTTTTTCCACCAATCCTGACCCAGGTGTTCCTTTACTATTCCAAATTTTATACATATCACTGCTGCTTCCTGCGTTGTTTGTTACCCCTCTATTGAACACCTGTCTCACTCAGCTTTGCTCTTCTGTATTTTGGCAGTAACTTCCCAAGATCCCCAACCTTGAGTTCATGCTACAGTTTGCCTCCTCTATCTTTCCCTGAGATAGCTGAGTGTGTAATTCCCGAGAAAGTTATAAATTGCTCCAGTTCAACACCTTTATAATCCAAAATCTTCATCCGGAGCCTCAGTCCCCCCACCACATTATCCTCGGTCAGGCTTCTCTGGCATTCTTCTAGGCAGCGATTCCTGACCCTCTCATCAATAACCCAGCCTTATAAGAGGCCCGATGATTGTGCCATGGTTCAGAGCAAAGGATGAGGAGGCAGACAAAGGCTATCAAATGGAAGAACAGGAATTCAGTGGCAGATCTCTTATGCCAGGAGCCCAGGAAGAATTTCTGGTTGTATACTAGTATTATAATTGATGTTGACATAAAGCTTTGGTTTCTAGAACACCTTCCTTTAGAAATGACAAAAGAATTTTGTATACATTTCTTTTCACACCCTCACAAATTTTATTTTAAAAATATTTAGATGAACACGCCATAAATGATTTTATAACATGGGCCATTTAAGTGTTCCAATGATTATATTTTGTCATATGAAGTATGACATTTTTCCATGTCATTTTATTCATGCTCCCTTGGAAACCTTATTCACTTTCATGGCTTCAATTATCACCTGCAGAATAGTCCCCGAAGCCAATCTGTAACTCTCACCTCTCTTTTGAACTTCTATCTCAACTGCCCAAATGTCAGTTGGAAATCTATGCATGGATATTCTGCTGTCACTTCAGAATCAATGTGTTGAAACTAATCTGTCTTCCTATTGCCTCCATATCAGTTTGCTGACTTCCATATTTCTATAATACATACTTTATCCAAAGTTCAATCACTGATGCTAATCTTCGTTTTTCTTTGTTCCTCTCCCAAGGATATATTTTCTTTTCTCAACCTCAATCCTCTCACAATCAGAATTCCCTTGTCTATTCTTGCTTTGTGTGGGGGAAGGGGACATAATCATTTTCTCTCTCTTTTTATTCTTCAAGGTACAAATCCTTGGTGAATATTTCCTTTCACCTATAATTCCAAATGTTGGTATCTTTACTTATTCCCTATTTGTAGATCTACTTTAGCCCCTACTTTTTCTTATCACTTTCTTTCCATTTTTAAAATTGTATCACCATTTTTCAATATTACTGTAATTACTAAAGGGTGACTATCGATGGATATATATATATATATACATACATACTAGAGGCCCAGTGCACACATTTGTGCACAGATGGGGTCCCTTGGCCTGGCCTGTGGGGATCGGGCCGAAACCAGCTCTCAGATATCCCCTGAGGGGTCCCAGATTGCGAGAGAGAGCAGGCCAGGCCAAGGGACCCCACTGGTGCATGATCAAAGCCAGGAAGGGAGTGGTGGGGAGGGGCTCAGGTGATTGGTTGGCAGGTCCCACCCCTGATTGGGGTGAGGGGTCAATTGGGGGTGGGGCCAGCTGTGGGGAGGGGCTGTGGGCGGTGGGCCGCTGGCCCTGCTCTCGAATGGTGTGGGGGGCCGATGGGGGTGGAGCTGGCTGGGGTAGGGGCCTGGGCCATTTGGGGTGGTGGGGGCCCATCAGGGGTGAAGTCAGCCAGGGGGGGGTGGGGGAAGGGGACATAATCATTTTCTCTCTCTTTTTATTCTTCAAGGTACAAATCCTTGGTGAATATTTCCTTTCACCTATAATTCCAAATGTTGGTATCTTTACTTATTGCCTATTTGTAGATCTACTTTAGCCCCTACTTTTTCTTATCACTTTCTTTCCATTTTTAAAATTGTATCACCATTTTTCAATATTACTGTAATTACTAAAGGGTGACTATCGATGGATATATATATATATATACATACATACTAGAGGCCCAGTGCACACATTTGTGCACAGATGGGGTCTGGCCAGCCCAGCCCCAATCAGGGCAGATTGGGCCGGGCCTGCCGAGAGGAGGTGACAGCAGGAGGTTGGCCAGCTGGCCCGCCACTATCAGGGCCTGATAGGGGCCAGGTCAGCTGGGGGGAGGGGCTCAGGTGATTGGTTGGCAGGTCCCACCCCTGATTGGGGTGAGGGGTCAATTGGGGGTGGGGCCAGCTGTGGGGAGGGGCTGTGGGCGGTGGGCCGCTGGCCCTGCTCTCGAATGGTGTGGGGGGCCGATGGGGGTGGAGCTGGCTGGGGTAGGGGCCTGGGCCATTTGGAGTGGAGGGGGCCCATCAGGGGTGAAGTCAGCCGGGGGAAGGGCTGCAGGAGGTTGGCTGGCCAGCCCTGCCCCTTATTGGGGTGAGGGGTGTGATCAGGGGTGGAGCTGGCCAGGGGAAGGGGTCGTGGGAGGTTGGCCTCCAGCCCCACCCCCAGATCGGGGTGGGAGAGGCCAATCAGAGGCGGGGTTGACTGGGGGAGGGGCCGTGGGAGGTTGGCCAGCCAGCCCCACCCCTCAATCGGGCTGGTTCCCTGGCCGCAGTGGGCATCATAGCAACTGGTCATTCCTGTCATTACCATGTTCCAGTCACTGGCTTTTTATATATAGATAGATTAGATATAGATATAGATATAGATATAGATATAGATATAGATATAGATAGATATAGATATAGATATAGATATAGATATAGATATAGATATACATAAATAAATATACATCAATTTTATTAAAACACATCAATTTTATTAAAAATAAGTACTTCTCAAACTGGGATGTGACAGTAAGCATTAAGTCCCATATGGTTTACAGGAGAAGGAATTGCAGCACAGAGAGATGAGTGAGTATAAAAACTCAGTGAGAGGTGAATGTAGCACTTCAAGCCAGTGTTCCGATGCTCCCGTACCTCTGATCCTTTAAACAGGATAAGCTCAAGCTGATCTTAATATTAGTGAACATCAGCCTGGGGAATTATTTAACATCAGAGCAAATAGTGCATGTATTTTGACAATTCACCATGTTTATAAATATCAAGGTTTTAAAAAATCACTAACTGCCTTAAATAAACCCCATAGCAGTACAGAAAACACTATTACTTCTTTAAAAGCTTAATCTTTTCTGAACTATATACACCTATTACCAACCCCCTGTTTTCCTTTTCCTTCCTGAAATGTGTAGAATTTGTTAAAAGGGTGATCTCAAATTAGTCATATAATAAACTCTCTAATATATACGTCAGCCTGTGATAGAGGGAAGCAATTCCAAAATATATTTATAAATTTTACAACTGAAAAAAAAACACACACACACAAAATTAAAAGCAGTATTTCTCTCCTGGACCTAACCATTATTTCTTTTGCTTTTGCATTTTTGTTTTATTCAGATTACAAGCCCCTAAAAGCAAAGTTGTAATGATACAAATGTTTCCTATAATAACTTGGGGACACTTACAGAAGCCATCTCTCTATCATCAGAGAAAATGTACATTTATTGTTAAGCTGCAAAAATGGAATTGCGTTCTTGGAAATTAAAATTAGCTTCATGTGTATTTAAATGACTACATCACGGCACCCCGCCCGTGACTTCATTAAGTGAATGACACTTTAAAGTCATCTTGGTATGTTGACAGCAAGGTTTGGCAGAGAAGAAAGATGTCCCAGAATATCTATTGTTAGAGCAGCTACAAAAGCTCTGCATGTTCACCCTCTAGAGGGCCAACTGGTTAGTAATTAAGACCAAGTCACAGCTGGGACTATTACAATTACTGTCACACTTGTGAGAATGTCATTTATCATATGACCTCTTATGTGATAATAAGGACCCAAAAAGGCAGTGGAGGAACTGAAGGAAGAAGAGGTGTTGTAAATTATCACAGCTATACTTTGGCCTCTTAGAATAGGGCTTTAGGATGATTTCAATGTTTCCAACATCTTTTGCAAAGTCAAAAGTCAGCATCTTTACTATCTCTTTGCTGAAAGCACATTTAAAAAAAAATAACTAAAAGTAAGCCGTAAAAGTAATTTTTCATTTTGGCAATTGTAAGTTCTTTAGGGAAGGTATTATCATCATAAATGATGCTTAAAAAAATACTTCAATGACCCAAAACCATAAAACTCTTGGAAGAAACGTTAGGGAAAAGCTTCTTGACATTGATGTTAGCAATGATTGTTTTGGATATGACACTGGAATTACAAGCAACAGAAGTAGAAATAAACAAGCGGGGCTACATCAAGCTGAAAAGCATATGCACAGCAAAAGAAATAAATGAGCAACGAAATGAAAAGGCAACCTAGGGAACGGGAGTAAATATTTGCAAGTCATATTTCGAATAAAGGGTGAATATTCAAAATATATAAGAATCATGCAATTCAATAGCTAATAATAATAATAATAATAATAGTCTGATTTTAAAAAAATGGGCCAAGGAATAGATATTTTTCTAAAGAAGACATACAAATGGCCAACAGGTACAGGAAAAGGTGCTCAACATCACTAATCACCAGAGAAATGCAAATCAGAACCACAATGAGATATCACATTACACCTTTTAGGATGGCTATTATCAAAAAGATATGAGATAAGTGATGGGAAGGATGCAGAGAAAGGGAATTTTTGTACACTGTTAATGTAAATATGAATTGGTGCAGCCACTATGGAAAACAGCATGGTGGTTCCTCAAAAAATTAAAAATAGAACTACTATATGATCCAATATTCTACTTCTGAATATATATCCTAAAGAAATGAAGTGACTACCTCAAAGAGATATTTCTACATTCGTGTTTATTGCAGCATTATTTACAATAACCAAGACATGGACACAACCTAAGTGTCCATCAAAACATGAATGGATAAATACTATTCAACCATAAAAAAAGCAAATAATTCTGCCATTTGCAATAGCCTGGAAAGATTTGGAGGGCATTGTGCTAAGTGAAATAGATCAGACAGGGAGGCAAATAGTATATTATCTCACTTATATATGGAAATATAGAACAGACAGTAGATTGATGGTTGCAAGGCAAGGGGTTTGGGAAAATGGATGAAAGTGGTCAAAGGTACAAATTCTATTATTGTTTTTTTATAGAGGTCTACACTCAGGAAAAAAATTTGTCATATTTTATTTATTTATCTTTATCATTGAGATTATTACAGATTTCCCTCTTTTATCCCCCCATAGCTCTCCTCCACCCAGTTCCCACCCCACCCCAAACCCTCACCAGCCTATTATCTGTGTACATAAGTAATGCATACATGCATATAAGATATTTGTCTAATCTCTCTGACCCCTGCCACACCCCCTTCCCTCTGAGAATTATCAGTCTGTACCATTAATATCCCCTTGATTCAATTCATTCACCAGTTTATTCTGTTCATTAGATTTTTTTTATTCGTTTGATTTTTAGATTCAATTGTTGATAGATATGTATTTGTTGCCACTTTGTTCATATTTTTTTAACTTTATCTTTTTCTTCTTTTTCCTCTTCTTAAAGAATACCCTTCAGCATTTCATATAATACTGGTTTGGTGGGGATGAACTCCTTTAGCTTTTTCTTGTCTGTGAAGCTCTTTATCTGACCTTCAATTCTAAATAATAGCTGTGCTAGTTAGAGTAATCTTGGTTGTAGGTCCTTGATATTCATCACTTTGAATATTTCTTGCCACTCCCTTCTGGCCTGCATAGTTTCTGTTGAGAAATCATCTAATACTTGTATGGGCACTCCCTTGTTGTTAACTAACTGTTTTTCTCTTGCTGCTTTTGAGATTCTCTCTTTGTCTTTTGCCCTTGGCATTTTAATTATGATGCGTCCTGGTGTGGTCTTCATTGGGTTCCTCTTGTTTGGGGTTCTCTGTGCTTCCTGGACTTACAAGTCTATTTCTTTCACCAGGTGGGGAGGTTTTCTGTAATTATTTATTCAAATAGGTTTTCAATATCTTGCTCTCTCTCTTCTTCTAGCACCCCCATAATTCAGATGTTATTACACTTCAAGTTGTCCCAGAGGCTTTTTATACTATCTTCAAATTTTTGGATTTTTTTTTCTTTATGCTCTTCTGTGTGGGTGTTTTTTGCTTCCTCCAGTCTACTTTTGAATCCCTGTATATTATTCTTCATTTCAGCCAGTGTATGCTTAATTTCTGACTGGTCTTTTTCCATTTTGGAGGCATTCTCACTCAGATTCTTGAAAGTCTCACTAAGTCCCTTTGAGGTTTCTAGAAGATTCTTGAGTAACCTTATAACTGGTTCTGAACTCTACATCCAGTAATTTGGTTTCTCCCATTTCTTTCATTTGTGACATGTTTCTTTGCCTCTGCACTTTGGCTGCTTCACTGTGTTTGTTTCTATGTGTTGGGTAGAGCTGCTAAGTCTCACTGAGTTGATAGAGTAGCCTTGTTTGATTGGTGTCTTATATGATAGAGTAGCCTTGTTTAGTAGGTATCCCAGTGGATCAGCCTCCCCAATCAACTGAGGTGGACACTTTAGGTGCACCCCTTTGTGGGCTGTGTGCACATTCTTGTTGTAGTTGCTGTTGGTGTCACTGGGACGAATTGACCTCCAGGCCAATTGGCTGTGGGGACCAGCTGGGACTTACAATGGAAGAGCTGCTATGCAGGAGACACCCCTATGGAGCAGGACTTGATACAGTGGGGCTTTGGTGTTCACTGAGTCTGCCCCTTGAGTGTGTCACTTATGAACATGTAGAGCTGTAATCTTGTATGGTCTGACCCTGACCACTGGGTACACTGGCTCTTGGGTCTCCAGGGAGGTTCAAAGTCATCCACTGCCTGGAGCCACCCATCAGGTATTACAGAGAGATCTGCAGATTCCTCCTCTTTGTATCGGGTTTGCAAGTGCCCAGATGAGGCATTTAGAGCAGTGGTTCTCAACCTGTGGGTCTCAACCCCTTCACCTAAGACCATCCTGCATATCAGATATTTACATTAAGATTCATGACAGTAGCAACATTACAGTTATGAAGTATCAACGAGAATAATTTTATGGTTGGGTCATAACATGAGGAACTGTATTTAAAGGGCCAGAAGGTTGAGAACCACTGGATTAGACAGTCTTCTAAGTTTATATTCTCAAAGTGTAGAGATTCCAGCAGAGGAAAAATGGCATTTCAGTCAGAAAGGAGAAGGGAGTATGATTCTAGGGAGGTGGGGCAGGGGGAGCTTGAGAGAGACAGGGAAATGGGAATGTGTAAATAGGAGCATATGGAGCAAAGCAGTCTATCCCTCGCTTCCTGTGTATACCTTCACCCCAGAACTATTCTTCAAACAGCTTAACAATTACAAATTGAGGGCATTGCCTCTTCTGACTCTCCTCACTCTCACTTCGGTCTGCATCTCTGGACAATTACAAGCCTTCAATCCAAACATTCTCGAGTTGTTATCACAGCTTCAGGATATGAGAAGCAGTTACCCTAAGGAAATGAAGGAGGTCCATGACAGCAGTCCACATCGTTGCCAGCTTCACACATGTCCCAACTGGTATCTCTTCAGTTACTATTGGGCTCAAGTTTGTCAGCAAAGTATACTTGGTCTTAGGCAAGAAATCGTCCTGGTTTGCCCCTAACCACAAATTGATCTCCAATAAGTCCTTCAATTCACTGAAATTCAGTGAATCCACACTTTATGAGACATTATCTTCCCTGCCTCGTATAGTGCATGCTTGTGAGGCATAATAAAAGCTGTTTAATATATGTGAAAACTTTTTGAAAAAATACAAAGTGCTAAGCAAATGTAAAGCTTATGATTGAAGAGCTCTCTACATAGTAATAAATTTACTGATTTTATTGCAATACTCTCCCTGAAACATTTTCCATTATTATGTGCTCTTATATTGAAACTCTGCCTACTACCATGGTTAGTGGTAAGAGTAGAGGTAGAGGTTGTAAAAATATAAAATAATGTAATAGAAACATGCAGGTAGAAATGAGTGTTCAGATCAATGTATTTGGGACTGAGAACTATAAAATGCTAGGTCTAAGAGTAGTCACTGGCTTAAAATCCATTTATGAAAAATGTTTATTGACTTTCTCAGATGTGGTCATAGTGAGCCTTTTTGTTTCTTTAACATACTATAAATAATAATGTATCTGCTTTTATCATCAGGGAGCAACTCAAATATGTAATATAAAGTCACTTCCAAAATATAGACAGTAAGCCTTCAGAAATCATTTATCAACATCACTATAGTTGTATTTTTAATTATCTGTGGCCATTTTAGTTTCAGGTTAACATTATCACAACTTTTATTGCAGCTTCATGTACAGAGAGTATTTTTCAGCCAGAGTAGTTAATTTTATGTCTGTATGCATATATACATATATGTATTCAGATACATACACATACATTTATATGAAATGAATGTTTTCATATTTACACATGTACATATATACATAGATATTTATGAGAGAATTTTGATAATTTATTAGATATAAAAAGTAATTTTCATGCTTTTATTTCATATGTAAAAGTGCTTTATTTTGATCCAAGTCATATCACATGGTGACTTAGATCAACCTGTTATACTGTGTTAAATAAACAACAAAAGAAGAATGTTTATACAGTAGTTTTTTTGCTTTGACTTTTATGTTTGAAGAGAGGACAAATATTTAATAATTCATAAATCTCAGTTAAAAATAATACCTGGGGATTTACTTACTGTTGCTGAAAGTTGATTCCATCTCTCAAACAGTGTACTTTTTATCAAAATATATGAAAAACAACTGTATAGCAAGGTGAAGATATCTACTTTTTTGTATATATGCTTGTTAGTTCCTGATTGGTCCTTTCAAAGAATTTTGCCTCAACAACATCCATGGGATTGGTTTTAATGCCTTACTATCTTGTGATTGGTTATTTGCAAGCTGCCTGTCTTAGCAATATCCATACATTTTAAAGTTCACTCCGGTTGCATGCATCCGTCCTTCCCTACCCAGTTAGGGTGCCTTAATAACATACCTAGTTGGGTTCCCCGTTCTATTTCCCTGCCCCCCTCATCCAAATTCCTGACTACCTGGCTTCCTTCTGTCTCATCAATATGACTCTACTAGCCAATGTCACCCCAGTAAATTTAATTTAAAAAGTAATCAGAAAAAGAAAGTTTTATTTTGTTTGTATAAGTACAAGTTTTCCTTCCACCAGTAACACATTAATGACAGGGAGCTCCAAAGCATTCACGTATTTGAAGGGCGGTTACATTTATCTTAATTTGCTGATTTTTCAGTTGAAATCAGTACTGGCAGGCAACTCAGTTGCATTTTCAATGCGACCTCCAATAATTTACATAGTTTGCCACAAACACATTTTTTCCCTTGATGGGAAAAATTAGGATTCTGTAGATACTGATATGTAAAACATTTTCATGATTGTGTTGTGATTACTAAAATAAAACTATAAAAATGATTTTACAGTCAAAGTATATCATACTGGCAAGACTGTCTTATGACCCAGCAATTCTACATCTGGGAATATATCCTAAGAAATCTGAAACACTGATTCGAACACAGTAATCTGTGTCTGCCTCGCGGTGGCTGGGATGAATCATAGGCCTACAGTTTTAAAAATAAGCAGTTACATGATGGCAGCCACAGACACCCGTTTTGTCAACCAGACCACCACATAGTGCCTTTGTAGTGGGTCATTTTAACCTTTACAGCTTATAATAAGTTGGTTTTTACTGTCATGATGGCCTGCATGTTTTTATGTAATGTACTTCTGAGTTAAAAGAAAAAATGTCTATCTAAAAATCTATGGTATTTTCTTTACACATTTTAGTATCTTTTTTTTCCAACTCAAATTGCTCAAAGCAAACTGGCCTTTTATTTCATTGACAATGTAAACTCCAAAGGCACTTCTGCTTGGTTTAGGAATGTATTTTAAACTTTCATATAATTCACTTCCAGCACAATAGTTAGATAGGAAGCTGCCCTTTTAGTGCCTCATGAAAACCTGGAAGTTTGTTTCTCAGGACAGTTTCCTCAGAACTGTTTGGAGGTTACCAGTAGGACTACTACTTAGACATGTGGACCTCAGATTACCTATGCTGGAAATGTAATTCACATGCAAAGTAGGCATAAAGAGGAACATTTTAACTAGGGAAGCAAGCAATAAGACCTTGTAAGATAACGGGAAAGCGGGACATCTGGCTTTACAACAGATCTTGTGGGAGAGACTCAGAAGTTTACATGGTGTACAAGCTTATGTAATGGGACCACTTTGAAAAAGGATAAACTGAAGGTGCATTAGTCTAGAAAAATTTAAAGAGTGCGTTTTCAAATAGCCACTTTGGCCTTTTAAATAAACCTATTAAAGTAATTACAAATATAACTTCCTAATGGACATTCGGAAGTAGATAAAAAATATATTCATCTGGCTAAATGAATGATTAAAAGTATATATGATACAAGGAAACATTGTTTGGACACAGTAAGGAAGTGAATTTGGAGTCAGATGAACTTCATTTATAATGTCATGACTGATGAGCTTCCCATATTTTGACAGGTATCTGAGCTTCCATCAGCTCACTCATTAAATTTGCTTTCTAGTAATCATTTAATTTGTTTATTCCCCTGTTTAAATCTAAAATGAATTAGAATAGTTTACAAAGATCTATACAACATTAAAAATCAATTTAAAAATAATAATAGAAAGTAACTCCCAAAATGCATACTTAGAGCTCTGTATAATTATAATATGTGTTCTATAAATTCCAAGAATTAAGCCATTAACCTTTCTCTATGGGAACTAAACACCGAGAAAGGATGATTAAGTACCAGATCCACGATCTTCATGAGTAAAAACAAACTGGTTGCTCAAGAGATGCTCAGCGCTAACAGTTTTCCCTCATGCATTTGTATGGCGGGAACATAGTGTAATGTAACAAACATCATCAGCGTCAAGGGTCACAACACCGTTACTGAAAATTTTCCTCAGTGCAGCCCAGTGGGATCATGAAAGTGCAGCTGGGTCAAAGCTCTCATGTAAGGAATCAATATCATGAAATCCAGGTATTAGTTTTCTGGCCTTACTTCTTTTAGGAATAGATTTTAGAGTATCTGGGACAGCGGTTCTCAACCTGTGGGTTGCAACCCCTTTGGCGGTCGAATGACCCTTTCACAGGGGTCGCTTAAGAACATTCTGAATATCAGATATTTACATTACAATTCATAACAGTAGCAACATTACAGTTATGAAGTAGCAACAAAAATAATTTTATGGTTGGGTCACAACATGAGGAACTGTATTTAAAGGGCCAGAAGGTTGAGAACCACTGTCTAGAAGAACATATAGACTGTGTATCTTTCTGGTATATTTTCATAAATATTTTTCTTGGTTGAGCTTTGGAAATGCACTGAACAGTTCTAAGTCCAAGGTTATCCTCTCTGATGTGTACCTGATGTCCTGGTGCCCTATTGCTAGTCAGGTGGAGCATTAAATCCTTTATTGTTGGAGTGGAATATAGGATAGATTTTCTCATGAAAACTGATGTGCCAGAAGACAGGTGCCTGAGCAAAAGATCATGTAAGCTCTACTCTGAGGGAAGTCAAGAGCGTACCTATAGATAGGACAAAAGCAAGATTCCCACCAGGAAATGATTTCAGTTCATGCTAATAAAGACACAAATAGGCCCTTATCAAATGATTTAATGGCCAAATAGACATCATTGTGCATAGATTAATTATACTTGTGATTTAAAGGCCATAAGACATTTGTAGTAAGGTTTACATTTGGTAAAATTCCAGGTAGTCTTTTATTTTACGTGTCACATCAATAACAAGGTATCAATACCCTGCAGCCAAGATCACCGGGAACACACCTGTAGTTGAACAAGGTGTGTTTATTGACTCATTGCAATTAGGGATAGCGCAGACCATGGAAGATTGAAGATTTGGTCTTGCATTAAGGTAATAATAGAGAGGGCTCAAGGAAGTGGGGCTTTATTCTGGATTGAGTGTTGTGAAGGAGCAGGGATGTTTTCTGAGTGGGTATCTAAGTAATCTTATCTGGAAGGTGAAGGATGAAGCAAGGCTAGTGCTGTGATTGGGAGAGATGCAGCAGAGAGTGGTCTGGTTATTCTGCTGATCCATCACGGTCAGGGTGGCCTTGTCTGCAGTTGGTGTTCTAAAATATTGTTGATGCTTGACAGGAGGACAGCAAGGACCAGTTGTGAGTGCCAGGCCAGTTCCTAGCAATAAGACCTAACTGATAGTTCCAGGATAGCTCTCATCTGTCAGCTTTTTTCTTTCTCAAAGTCCAGGAATTTTTGCTCACCGACAGTGCTTGTCAAACTGGGCCTCTACAAGGGAAACCCACTTCTGTAAGACAAAATGCTAATAAAAGAATTTTAAAGTTACCAGCAATCTATAGAAAATGAGAGGAGAAACTTTTTTCTCGATTTAGTTGAAGTTTAAAAGATCCATAGATAGTAAAGGGACACATAAATTTTGAAAACTGTTCTATTTTTCTCAGCAATCTCATCTTACAAGTTGGACCAAAAGTGAATTCTTGCTGTCTAACCCAGGATAGCCACTCAAGTTTTATTTAATGCTTGGACAATTTCCAAATGAAAGATGAAAATTATAGTTCCACTCTTTTCAGTACTGGTTAAAACAATATCTCCAGCACCATCTTCAGATCTGTTTAATACTATGTTTTGACACGAATAAGACATGACAGCAATCTTGAAATATCTAAAGCTCCATCATGTGGAATATAGCCTTTAGATGTATTCTATTCTGCTCCACAAGCGCAAATCAGTACCATTCGCATTATGTAACAGGGAACAAAGATTTCTGTTCAACAGAAGGAAGAAGTGGCTCATAATTAAGGGCTATCCAGAATGGCTTGCTTAATTACATAGTGAACTTTCCAACACTGGAAGTGTTGAAAACAGAGGCTGGAGTAACACTGGAAAAGCAGAGATAATTAGAATGTCTGGAATGAGAGTCCAGGCTACTTGTCCGTCAAGATCCTTTATAAATCTGAAGGCAACATAATAAGCTTGATGTAGGCATTAGGAAGTAAGTTGGTTACTATGATCTAGGGCAAGTTAAAAGCATTGTATGAGTCAGAGTTCCCCAGGAACCCAATCCTGGAGATGAGAGAACAGAAAGCCTAAAAGGTAGAGGCAGCCAGGGTTCACCAGTTGCTAAAGTCGGGCTATTGAAAGGTGTCCTCTATTGAGCATACAATGAAATGAACATGTCCCCTGGGCAGAAAGTCTGCCCCCCTTT
Source organism: Myotis davidii (assembly GCF_000327345.1). Classification (NCBI taxonomy): domain Eukaryota; kingdom Metazoa; phylum Chordata; class Mammalia; order Chiroptera; family Vespertilionidae; genus Myotis; species Myotis davidii. The sequence continues at coordinate 5,338,064 of NW_006299390.1, read as the reverse complement.
TAATACTTTAGGTCTAGGCGGTAATGACAACATTTATCACCTACCTAACTATGATCATTGCATATTGTTGAGTGCTGTGCAAAAGCATGCAACATCTCATTTAATATCTTCACAACAACTCTATGTGGAAGGTACTATTGTTATCCCTGTTTTATAGATGTTATAACCGACTCAGGGTTACATAGCTGTCATGTGGCAGAGCCCAGAATTAAACCCTGTTTGTCTGAATCCATGGGTCAAGCTCTTTATTCTGGGGTACACTGCTTCTAGGTAGAACAGAGATGAGACTCCACTACAACTGGTATGTAAAGAGTATAGGGGGCAACAGCTGTTGGTAATATCTTAATCAGCATAATTAAATGTTTAATTTTTTAAGCCTAAAGAAAAAATTAGATTAAACCATAATTGAGAATTTTTAGCCATATTAGAAAAGATAATTATATCTGTAGGCTTATATTTTTCAAGTTTTTCTTTAATTTGAAGCACAATGTTTTGATGTTACCTGGTGAACCATGTGGGAGTGGATCTTACATGTCCAATTATTTTAAAATATCATAGCAAACCCAGTGATCTCAAAGCAAATACATACATGAAGCAGCAGCAGTTGTAGTAGTTGCAGTAGTTGTAGTAGCAGCAGCAGTAGTAGTAGTAGTAGTAGTAGTAGTAGTAGTAAAAACAAATGTTGAAATACAGGTTCAGAGAACTTAGGGAACTTGCCCATGTGCCATATTTAGCTAACTTGAGAGACTCATGAAAATCTTAACTATCCAAACATATAAACTTCTTATTTGGATAATTTGAATAGGGCAATAAAATGTGTGTTGGGGAAAATGTTTAATAAATTAGTAATTTTTTTCAGATTGGAAACTTAGATCCTAGGAACAATTGCACTTCAGACTAAATCATTTATTGGTACCATAAAGTTAACACATTTTATTTAGGCTTTCCATTGGGAGATAGTGACTGTAAACATTCATAGAAGCAAAATAACCGAGATGTTAAATACATCCCAGGTAATATATCCCAGTCTCATGTTGACCAAAGTTAATGAAATATTCTACCTAGCAATATGTTCTTTACAAAGCCGTTTAAAAATTGGTCTGTTTAATTTTGTGGCAGTTACAGGTTTAGCAGAGTGAACAAAATATTCTCATCGTGTTCTTGACCATCAGTGTCATACATGGTAGTTTAGAAATTTAATGCTGGGTAATGATCCAGGCCATCATGATAGCTCTTCAGGTCTCTCAGGTAAACACAACCTGTTTAAATTAGTGTTGCATGAAAAGAAGATTACTTAGCAAGACATAAGGTGAGGAAGACACAATTTCAAGTTCCATGATTCAATTAATAAAATCTAAATGGGACTAAAAAGGAATGCCAAGTTGGGTCTCTGCCCTCTAGAAGCTTAAAGTCTAATGGTGATACTAAGACAATAAGTAGGCAGGCGATTTTCTAAGTGGCAACATAAATAATACAAGCAGCTGAGGACTCTGGATTATGAAATTAACATACAGAAGTATTAGGTCTATGGTTTTGTCACCAACATATGTTTATTGAGTGCACTTTGTGTTCAGTGTGCAGCTGTACAATGTGTCCTCGAGACATTGCATTCCTCCAACTTTATTGTGCATCTTGTTAAAATGGAGATTCTTCTTCAAAGTGTCTGGAGTGGGCTTGAGAGTTTGCAATTCTAATAAACTCCCAGGTGATGCTGATACTGCAGGTCACGCTTTGAGTAGCAAGCATCTAAATTATTTTAATAAAAATCTCCTTAGCATTTTATTAAATCTGAGACATCTTATTTAAACAGAAACATGGTATTGGGAGAGACTGTAGTTAGATATACTAGTAAATGCCCCCCCGCCCCCTTACAAATGACAAGCTTTCAGTTAATATTCTGACCAGTTGCTCAAAGTCTTTTGGCTGCTTCCATATGACAGGACCACTTGTAAAGTCTAGAAGGTGGTGGGATATCTCCTTTCAGTCAATGTCTTGACTCCCGGGGCATGAAGTAATCATGAGTTCCTGACACAGATACCTGTCTTTTAGAAATTACACCGAAACCACCAATTTATTTTGCAGCCCTTGCTGAGCAGCTATCTAGAGATAATAACTTTCAGCCACTGCCAGTTTAGGGCAAATTGGAGCCAATGACCTTTGGGTGAAAAGTTTCATATTCCATTTCCAGTCCCTGGAGCCATCAGAGATTCTTGTTGAAGGAGTTGTAATTCATGAATTTCAGCATGCTGCCTCCAGCCTGAAGTACAGAGATTGTTTCTTGAAACTCCTATTCATGTGTAGGCTACTGGTGGCTTGTGACATGAATATAAGAGAATGGTGGAAGAATATTTTTTCTAAGCAATGTTTCAACTGATTAGTATAAGACTTACATGGGCAATTGTCCACCTTAGTTAATGGAATGGGTTCCTAGTATCGCTAAGTAAAAATGTGAACTGAGGCCCATCTTTCATATTCTTCATCAATACTCTTTTTAAAAAACAATGCAAATAGCTTTCTTTCCCTGCAAAAGATAGTTGTTGGGGAAGATGAGCCTCTGCTCATTGTGAACCACTGTAAATGAGAAACATTTTAAATGTTCTCATCTTGTTATCGCTGATACAATGGATTAATGGGGAAGAAATGGTATGCCTAGCCTGTGGTATTGTTTTCACTTAGTATTCATTACCATGAGGTAATCATCTAAATTAATAAGGATTTGCCCTTTTGTATGGAGGAGAAAACTTGGTACAAATGGCCCTATAAAAAGGAAATTGCTGAATGAAGTCATTACTCTAATTAGCGTTTATGCCCCAGTGTTAACAGTATACCTTTTTAAAATATGACATTCAATACATTCCAACCTACCACATTGAGTAGTGAGTGGTTGTAGCCTGAGTGCTAGTTTTAATTGTCCTTTCAATATCAATTTAGACAGATTCACTAATAGGCTTGTGTTATTAGATAAATGCCTCTGGTAATAGAAAAAAAATGTCAGTACTGAGCTGGGTTAAATAGCTGTTCACTGTGATGAACAGTAGACTATCAAAGCTCATTCATTCACAAGGCTTACCTACCTATTCAGAGTTCCTTTTTCTTGCCCACATTCACATAAATAATATCACTCTTTATGATTGAAAATACTGAATGAAGCTTTCTATCTTCTTCTGAGAAAAATTTTGTTCTATATCGAGATCAAATCCCATTTCATTGACCTCGAAAGGGCTGCTCAGATTCTCTAGTGCTGAATGTTTTGTTAAATTCCAAAGTTATGGGATTGTCCATTTAAGCTTGGGAAATAACTTTGTTTTACTGAGGTTTCTGTTATTAGTATTTCAGTTTTAATGAAATCTAACATGTGTTTGTGAAACACACACACACAATCTCTTCAGCCAATCTCCAAACCATCTCCCTGTTCCCCTCCAAATGTATTTTCACGTAGCAGCAAGAAGAAAATCATGTTTCCCCTCTGTAAAACCGTTCCCAAGGCCCTTGACTTGGCTGACTAGGCCCTGTAGGATCTACTTCCTACCTGCCTTTCCTGTCAATTCCTGACCCTCTTCTCCGTTGCTCATTCTGCTTTAATCATGTTAATGTTTGTCACTTCATACACACACCAAGCTCTTCGGGCCCCAGTGACTTTATGTTTGTTGTTCTTTTTGGCCTGTAACCCTCTTCTCCTGGCTTTTCATACCATGGGCACATGTTCATCCTTTTGGTCACAGTTTGTACCTCTTCAGATAGACCTTCCTTATCAACCCTACCTAAAAGTACGTTTCTCTATTACTCTCTCTTACAGACTGACATACCCTTTATTTCATTTACGTAATCAATTGTAATAGCTTTTCTCCTCTGCTCTCTTAAGTTCTCTGAAGGAAAGCACTTCATCGGCATTGCTTATTTTCTGGGCACATAATAAACACTTAATTAATGAGTCAACATCTACGCCTGGAAAATTGTGTGTTGCTAATTGATTATTACATAGAACAGGCAATGGCAGTCTACACTCATGGGTCAAATCCACGCCAATACCTATTTTGGTACAGCCCACAAGTAAAAATGGCTTTTACATTCAAAACAGTATTAAAAAAATCAAAATAATAATAATATTTTGGGTCATGGAAATCATTTGAAATTCAAATTTCAATGTCCAGAAATTACATTTCTTTGGAGCTCAGCCATACCCATTTATTTAGGTGCTTGCAGGCCACAATGGCAGAATTGAGTATTTATGTCAGATACCATCTGCCCTGAAAAGTTTGCTGACCCCTAACCTAGGTTAGTTTGCACATCAGAATTTTGACACCAAAAAACACCTACATGATTCTGAAGCATTTTATAAAAATTATTCAGGAGAAGGAATGCTAAGAGATCCTAAAATAGGCTACTTGAATCCTTTTTATGCTGGTCCAACTTTGTTGTGTGTTATTTATTTATTTATTTATTTATTTATTTAGGATTTATTAGGGTGACATTGGTTAATAAAATTATATAGGTTTCAGGGGTACAATTCTAAAATATATCATCTGTATATTGCATCGTGTGTTCACCACCCCAAGTCAAGTCTCCTTCCGTCACCAGTTATACCCCCTTTTCCTTCTCTGAACCCTCCACCCGCTTCTCCCTCTATAATCATGCTGTTATCTATCAGATTTTTTTTTTAGTTTTTGGGGTTTTTTGCTTAATCCCTTCACTGTTTTCATGCAGCCCTCCTCCCCTCTGACAGCTCTCAGCCTGTGTCTGTGAGTGTTAGCCTCATTTGATTGGTCTACCTTCCACTGAGGCAACCCTTAAAAAGAGTTCTCAAATATAAATATTTGAGTATATTTATATTCAGTGACCTGGTGAGCCCCAAGCCCAGAGATTCTGAAAAGGAGAGGAGGAGTGTGGCCTGAGAATTTGCGTTTCTAGCAAAATTCCTAGTGAAGAAATACTGGCCAGAGTTGTATCCTTCTTTTCTGGATGTGGATGTCCATCAGTGTAAGAATTCATTTACTCAGTATCAACCATGTGCCAATGTTATTCTAGATGCTGGGAAAACAAAACTAAATGATAAATGGCTCCTTCTGAGAAGCCAAAATTTAATGTTATGCAGTCAGTGAATAAATAATTATCATAAAACATGAGAGCTATAACAAGAGGTATAAACAAACTCTGATAGGGACACCAGTCAGTGCCTGCATGCCTGTAAAGGCTTTTTAAAGGAAAATTATGACTTACAGAATTTTGTAATGTTTCATAAAAAGTCCAGACTGCAGCTTGGCCATGCATCTCATAAAGAAACCCTGGGTATCGGGAGAATATTTAGAAGTTCTGTTCAGTGACTCTTATTTCTAAGAGAAAGAAGGGAAGATAACCAAGGAAAGGCATATGGTTCTTTAAGCAAGTTGCTAATACTAGCTCTTATTTTCCTCCTTTGAAACCTAATTGTTGTCCCCAAGTCCATCGCCTCCCGCTCCCCCAAACTCCCATCACTGCACTCCTGCACTAGACCTCCAGACTTGTCCTCTTGCTGTTTCTAGTTCATTCTACATGCTGCAGCCTGCCAATCTATTTTAAAAACAACTCTGAATGCCTTTTAAACTTTAATATATTTTTTCATTTGATTATAGTGGATTTTAAAATCTGTAATGTATTCCCTTTACTTTTTCAAAATTAACCCAAATCTCTAACAAAACCTTTTAGGTCCCAAATGATCTCTAACCTCAGGGCTCCACCTGTTGTCAGCACCAGCCACCTTGTTGTCCTCTGAGTTCATCCAAGGATCTAGTCTTCCTCCAGAGTCAGGGCTTTTGCAAATGTATTCCATCAGCCTGGAATGCTTTGTCTCCCTGTACGCCTTGAATCTTTATTTGATTCTACTCACCTTTCTAATCTCAATTTAGACATCAATGCCCTGGAGAAGCTGTTTTTTTCACTGACTCCACTCCCATCCCCACTGGCAGAAACAAGAAATGACTAGTTCACACTGGTAAATACTGTGGAAACAAAGGCCACATTGTTATAGTACCAACGGGGGATACGGTCAATTCTCACAGAATATCTGCCACCAAATCTACCTTCAGTTAGTTTTATATCACCAAAAATCATACTTCAGACTTTAAACCAATAGTCTTTGAGTAAGAGGAATGTTTGAAGCATTTTACAACATAGACCATGCCTTGGGTTAAATTGAGGAAAGGAGACCTGATCTGGCTAACTAGTTAGCAGAAATTTTGCAGTTAGCCTTTACAAGCAACTTGATTTGTTTTTTGAGAAAACACACACTCATATATATGTAAACTTCCGTATAGTTCAGCCATTTGACCTTCAGAGAAGTCGGAACAATTTTCAGGAGCAATGGGAAAATTTTATTTCTTGTTATTAGAAATAAAATCATGCATTTCCTAAAGATCTGTATTGATCAAGAAATATATTGACCTAGAAGGAGGGAGGGGACTGGATTTTCCATCCAATTCCACTGTTTTACTTAATAAGCCTAATTCAAATTACTCTCAGAGTTTTCAAAACAACAGTACTTGACCTTTATATTACTTTATCAGTTTGCAATTTTGTATTTGTATGATTAGTTGATAAATATCTGTGTTCCCAGTGAAAGGGAAGATTCAAAGAGAATTAATTGTTTTGTTCACTATTTTGCCTTCTGATAATCCATGCATGATTGCCTTCTGATAATCAATAAATATTTACTGAATGAATGACAGAATCACTGGATGTATAATAACCTCTCCCCCTGTCCATCACTCAACTGTCATTCGTTTGGTCATTGAGGAGGGTCCCAACCCCCCAGTGACCCTTGAACCCTCTTCCTGACTGAACCTATTTGTCCATCAAGTGTCTATTACTGTCCTGGACTTTTGAATTGACTCTTAACCCTCACTTTGACCCACTCTTGTTAGTTGTGGATGCCATAACCTGCTACCTGTAATTGAGGACTTACTGAGTCTTACTTTTTTTCAGAAAAACTAGTTTGGAAATTGCAACATTATGCAATGTAAACATCATTTTGACATGTAATTAACATAAAAATGATTACTGGGATGCTTGACTTTTTTTTGTACTAAGTCTTAAAAATCTAATGTAGATTTTACATCTCAATTCAAACAAGCCACATTTTAAGTCCTGGATGTCCAGATGTAGCAAGTGCCAGCTATATTGGACAGTGTGTCTTAGTACTTCATCAGCTATTAGGTGGTTAGGATGGCCACATAGGCATGACTTTGGCCCAGCATGCCATCTGAGGAATCATGTTGGAACAATACAACTTCAGGGAAGGGCACATAACTGTCCTTTTCCTCATCCTCATTCTACCCTTCCTTGTATTCTTCCCTTTCCAGATTTTCCTCCAATTCTTTCTTCTGCTCTTCCACCTTCTCCTTCTTCTTCTTCTCATTTAGTTTTCATTTATTTTCTGATTGTGTTTGAACCCACGCATTTCTCCCTCTACTTTTCTCTTTCTTCATTAATACAATATTTTTCTATAATAAACTAGCATTTGTGGTACTTTCATAAAATACCGCAGAATGAAAAGAATGGTATTAAAGGCAAAATTATAATATAAAAATTTGGAAAATGGGGGAGCTGTACCTCAATAAAACATGTATCTTTAAAGAATTAATGGTTGGTCTCTAGAGATTTAAATATAAAATGCCAGTATTCTGACAGATTTTTTGTTTGTTTAGGTCATGAGATTGATTTTAATAAGTTGCAAGTTTTTTTATTCAGAGAAAAAAATGCATTATTCAAGAATGGCTAGCCTTATGGTTAGATACCAAAAATTCTTACTTTCTTTAGCCTTTTGGGTTGTTTATTGTCTTTCTGGTTTATGAATTGGTTCTACTTACATTTAAATTGCTGCTAACTGCAACCAGGCTCTATTGTTTAGCATTTATGTTTGTATCTCACAGAACACAAGGTGATCACAATGAAAATGCCCACTCTTTACTACAAATCAAAAATTTTAAAATGTCACATATACTAAAATATAAAGTTGAAGTGCTTCATATATGGTCTTCCATGGAGTAATCATAGTTCACATCATATGAGCGATATCCTTAGGGTCTATCTAATTCACCAACAGGGGTGGATGTACATGGAAAGGCTTGGAACAAAAACAGAAATACTGTACAACCACAACTTTCCCGGGAAGTATTGTGCAAAGAAATATAACAAGAGAGTAAATGAGCTTTCCACATTTGTGTTAAGAAAGCAAATGAGTCCAGGCTCTCAAGTAATTGAAATGGAATACAGTTTATCATTCTCTATTCATTGTCCATTTAAGACCTTCTAATACAATAGCATGGAAATATAATAACCCGTTGTCATTATATTCTTTGAAATTTTTCATTTCACAATTTTAGAACTCTGACTCAGTTCTGTTAGGACTTTAATGTCTAATCCAAGGCCTTTTAGGAAGTTTGTGGTAGGTAGAACCTCGATTAGAACCCAGATCCTCTAACTATGTGCAGAACTCTTTGCAGTAGGACAAGCCTGGAGAAATCCAGGAGACAAAATGTCTAACTAGAAGAGAAATTCTTTCATGTTATCTTCTTCACTTTTATTAACAACTGAAAAATTAGATATTTGGCAAATTTCTTAAGTCATTAACCAACAGTCAAATTAAGATCAATCAAAATTTCCCTGGGTATTGTATTTGGAAGACATTGACAAAAGAGTCTTAAAGGTCTCCTAATTTCTTAGTAATTTTATAGTATCACAGGTAATAGCGCCATTGAGAGAAGGAAGTTATATGATGAAACATAAATATTGTGTGAGAAAAACAATATTGCCCTTTAAAGGTTCAGTTTCCTATATCAGTTTTGAAGAAGTATATTTAATCAGGATGACTATCACAGAAATCCACAGGGTTTTGTATGAATGCCCATTTAAAAATTGATCAAAATTTTACTCCCACTTTCTCATTTGCTGAGCCATGAAGGGACTGTCTCTTAAGCACTTAACTCACTAGACACTTAGTAACTTAAGCAATTAATTGCCTTAATAACGCAATTGCAAATGGTTTCCACTCATAAAAGTAGATGTGTAAATATTTTATAACCTGGAATTATAGTATAAATTATTTTAGTCTTCGTTTTGTTTTCCAAAATCCTTTGCATTAATGTTTTGCGTAGGTTCCACAGGGGTCATCATATATACCACACCAGATGCCCCAACTACCTTGGAAAACATCTCCTTTGTGATTGGAGAGCACCAAAGGCTCCTCTGAAAAATGTTTCCCACCAAATGGGCCAGTTGTAGTCTAAATTTCATGATTAACTCTTCGGAATACCGTTTTAAATACTGTGTTAAAATGCAAACATTATATGGGAGACATTAAGCCAATTTTAGTCATTGGTAACTTAGTTTAAATTAGTTTATGAGAGTAGTGAATCAGTCACTTAGCAAGACCCAAAGGAAATTAGAAATGAGACATATATAATGTATATAAGAAAGGGAAAATTGGAATTGTTATTAGCATACTGTATGAAAGTCGGGGTCTAATGAGAGAAATATGAGGCACTGGTTATTAAGCACTGTGATACTCAAAATCAGAATGTGTTCTCAGACAGCCAAGAGGGAAGACATGCCCTTGTCAGTTGCACAATGGTTAACGCATTTGCCCACTTATGGAAGAGTTGCATATTCAATTCCAAGTCAAGGGCAGTACCTAGGTTGCTGGTTCACTCCTCACCCACTTTTGGGGTACATGCTGGAGGCAACCAGTCCATGTGTCTCTTTTCACATTGATGTTTTTCCCTCTCCCTCTCCCTGTCCCTCTCCCTGTCCCTGTCCCTGTCCCTGTCCCTGTCCCTCTCCCTGTC